>NW_024412376.1:27978803-27994409 GCF_014898765.1 Herpailurus yagouaroundi
CTTCTTCTTCTTCTTCTTCTTCTTCTTCTTCTTCTTCTTCTTCTTCTGCTGCTGCTGTTGTTTCCATTTCATTTCCATGATTTTAGGTTGATGGTTCTTTATTTATTTAGTGCTTTTACTAGAAATGAAATAACAAATTACATTTAGGAATTTCTTGCTTAATACTGAGATATGTGAGTTTTATAAATTGTTATGCAGTGTTTGTACTGACATTAGATTCTCTTATTTTCCTTTAAATTTAATTTTGAAAATTCAAAAAAATTTAATGTTACATTACTTAAAGCTTAAAATGTATATCCACTTATACAACATACATTTAATGAGAGCTTATGTGTCTAGTATTATGCTAAATAAAAATAAGAAATTAACATAGTCCTCAACAACAAAGAGTTTACAGAATTTAAGGAGTACTAATAAAAACTATGAATGACAGCAGCATAAAATATTTAAAACCTATTTAAAGTTCAAATTTTATGGAAAATCTTTGATCACTAACCATATTTCATAAGTAAAATTGAAATGAGTAGGGTCATTCAATATATATAATATTAAATTTACAGAGTAACACATTAAAGATTTTGTGATTTATTTAGAAAAAATATGTATTATAAAATACTCAAAAAGAAACGTTGAGAAATCAAAAATTTTACTTTTTCAAGGTACACTATTTAATCTCATTGCCAAAATAAGAAACTAGTAAATAAATAAAAAGTATTTTTATATAGCATCTGACTCAAAAAAGGAATTAAAAACACAAAAAGGGAAAACTTAGAAAATAATGTAAATGAAATGTGATATGGCAATATATGAGACTCAGATAAGTGAGAATTTATGAGCAAATACACTCACAAATAATCTTTAAAAAGAAGCATTAGATAAATGTAATGAGCTACTGTAACTTTGCAAGTGGAATTGAAAATAACCCAAAGGAAAATATGAATGTAGTAAACATAAAATTATAAATATGCACATACTGAAGGAAGTTATACTGAAACACCTAAATTCTTGATTTTATAAAAATTCATCAAAATACATGAAGACTTTGTGAGTGTAATCTAGGGAATCATGGCAAGAAACACAAAAAGCAACATTTTAATAAAATAGAATTGAGGAAAATATGATGATGATTGGGTAGTCTACACCCAATAAAGTTGATAGTATCACTGTAATATATGATTTCCTACATAAGGTATTTGTTTTTAATACTAAAATTAGTAGTGACCTAAACTTCCAATAATAGGACTCCATAATAATTATGTAGCTATTAAAAATAAAAACAAAGTATGCAAATAAGATACTAATTCTGATAATTTTACAGTAAATTTAGTTAATGTTATGTTCCTTTTGATAAATCAATAAAATATTTAAAAATAATTAAGTTCTAGCTAAGTCACCTACCTCTTCAGAATCAATATATACTTAAAAATTATGTCCCATCCATACATAGCTGCTTCTTGAAATATATACAAAGAGCCTTTCTTATTCTTTTGTTTAGAGAAGTTGCTTACTTCTCTTATCCATAGTAAATATAAATATCTTCTCTGTATTAAAATCACTTTTATGAGAATAATTATGGAACACTTACAATATGTCCACTGTTCTAATATAACTGTATGGAGTAGATAGTATTATTATTATTTTTCTTATACAATTTTTTTTTAATAATTTACATGCAAGTTAGTTAGCACATGTAGTAACAATGATTTCAGGAGTAGATTCCTTAAGGCACTTACCCATTTAGCCCCTCCAGCAACCCTCTGTTTGTTCTCTATATTTCAGGGCCTCTTATGTTTTGTCCCCCTCCCTGTTTTTATATTATTTTGCTTCCCTTCCCTTATTTTCATCTGTTTTGTATCTTCAAGTCTTCATATGAGTGAATTCATATGATATTTGTCTTTCTCTGATGACTACTGTAGCTTAGCATAATACCATCTAGTTCCATCCACGTACTTACAAGTGGCAAGATGTCATTTGTGATTGCCGAGTAATACTCCATTGTGTATATATATGCCACATCTTCTTTATCCATTCATCCACTGATGGACATTTGGGCTCTTTCCATACTTTGGCTATTGTTGACAGTGCTGCTATAAACATTGGGGTGCATGTGCCCCTTCTAAACAGCATACCTGTATCCCTTGATAAATACCTAGTAGTGCAATTGCTGGGTCATAGGGTAGATCTATTTTTAATTTTTTGAGGAACCTCCATACTATTTTCCGGAGTGGCTGTGCCAGTTTGCACTCTTACCAGCAGTGCAAAGAGATCCTCTTTCTCTGCATCCTCACCAACATCTGTTGATGCCTGAGTCATTAATGTTAGCCATTCTGACAGGTGTTAGCTGATATCTCAATGTGGTTTTGATTTGTATTTCCCTAATGATGAGTGATGTTGAGAATTTTTTTCATGTGTAGGTTGGCCATCTGGATGTCTTCTTGGGAGAAGTGTCTATTCATGTCCTTTGCCCATTTCTTCACTGGATTATTTGTTTTTTGGGTGTTGAGTTTGAGAAGTTCTTTATAGATTTTGGATACTAACCCTTTATCTGATATGTTGTTTGAATATATCTTCTACCATTCTGTCAGTTGCCTTTTAATTTTCCTGATTATTTCCTTTACTGTGCAGAAGTTTTTATTTTGATGAGATCCCAATAGTTGATTTTTTGCTTTGTTTCTCTTGCCTCCAGAGACGTGTTGAGTAAGAAGTTGCTGCAAGCGAGGTCAAAGAGGCTTTTGCCTGTTTTCTCCTCAAGGATTTTGATGGCTTCCGGTCTTACATTTAGGTCTTTCATCCATTTTGAGTTTATCTTTTTGTATAGTGTAAGAATGTGGTCCAGGTTCATTTTTCTGCATGTTGCTATCCAGTTTTCCCAACACCACTTGCTGAAGAGACAGTTTTTATTCCATTAAATATCCTTTCCTGCCCTGTCAAAGATTAGTTGGCCATACGTTTGTGGGTCCATTTCTGGGTTCTCTATTCTGTTCCTTTGATCTGAGTGTCTGTTCTTGTGCCAGTATGATACCGTCTTGATGATTAAAGCTTTGTAATACACCTTGATGTCTGGGATTGTGATGCCTCCTGCTTTGGTTTTCTTTTTCAAGATTGCTTTGGCTATTTGGGGTCTTTTCTGGTTCCATACAAATTGTAGGATTATTTGTTCTAGCTCTGTGCAAAATGCTGGTGTTATTTTGATAGGGATCACATTGAATATGTAGATTGCTTTGGGTAGTATTGACATTTTAACAATATTTGTTCTTCCTATCCAGGAGCATGGAATCTTTTTCAATTTTTTTGTGTTTTCTTCAATTTCTTTTGTAAGCTTTCTATAGTTTTCAATGTACATATTTTTCACCTCTTTGGTTAGATTTATTCCTAGGTATTTTATCGTTTTTGGTGCAATTGTAAATGAGACTGATTTCTTTATTTCTCTTTCTGTTGCTTCATTGCTGGTGTATAGGAATGCAACCCATTTATGTGCATTGATTTTATATCCTAAGACTGCTGAATTCATGAATCATTTCTAGCAGGTTTTTTTGGTGGAATCTTTAGGGTTTTCCATATAGAGTATTATGTCATCTGCGAAGAGTGAAAATTTGATTTCCTTCTTGCCAGTTGGATGACTTTATTCCTTTGTGTTGTTTGCTGAGGCTAAACTTCCAATAATATGTTGAAGAAGAGTGGCGAGAGTGGACATCCCTGTCTTGTTCCTGACCTTAGGGGGAAAGCTCTCAGGTTTTCCCCATTGAGGATGATATTATTGGCAGGTCTTTCATATATGGCTTTTTTTTATCTTGATGTATGATCCTTCTATTGCTACTTTCTTGAGGGTTTTTATCAAGAAAGGATGCTGTATTTTGTCAAATGCTTTCTCTGCATCTATTGAGAGGATCATGTGGTTCTTGTCCTTTATTTTATTGGTGTGATGAATCACATTGATTGTTTTGCAGATATTGAAACCAGCCCTGCATCCCAGGTATAAATCCCACTTGGCCAAGGTGAATAATTCTTTTAATGTATTGTTGGATCAAGTTGGGTAGTATCTTGTTGATGATTTTTGTATCCATGTTCATCAGGGAAATTAGTCTATAATTTTCCTTCTTGGTGGGATCTTTGGTTTTGGAAACAAGGTAATGCTGGCTTGATAGAATGAGTTTGGAAGTTTTCCTTCCATTTCTATTTTTTGGAACAGCTTCAAAAGAATAGGTGTTAGCTCTTCTTTAAATGTTTGGTGAAATCCCTTGGGAAGCCATCAAGCCCTGGACACTTGGTTTTTGGGAGATTTTTTATTACTCATGCAATTTCTTTACTGGTTATGTGTCTGTTCAAATTTTCTATTTCTCCCTGTTCAGATTTGGTAGTTTATACATTTCTAGGTATCGTCCATTGCTTCCAGATTGCTCAATTTATTGGTGTATAATTGCTCATAATATTCCATTATTATTGTTTTTATTTCTGTAGTGTTGGTTGTGATCTTTCCTCTTTCATTCTTGATTTTATTTATTTGGTTCCTTTCTTTTTTCCTTTTGATCAATATGACTAGGGGTTTATAAGTTTTGTTAATTCTTCGAAAGAACCAACTTCTGTTTTCGTTGATCTGTTCTATGGTTTTTTTTCTTTTTCTTTCTTTCTTTTTTTTGGTTTTCATAGTGTTGATTTCTGCTCTCATCTGTAGTATTTCCTGTCTTCTGCTGGTTTGGGGTTTTATTTGCTATTCTTTTTCCAGCTCTTTAAGGTGTAAGGTTACATTGTACATCTGAGACCTCTCTTCTTTCCTTAGGGAGGCCTGGGTTGCTATATACTTCCCTCTTATGACTGCCTTTGCTGCATCCCAGAGGTTTTAGGCTGTGGTGTTATCATTTTCATTGGCTTCCATGTACTTTTCAATTTTCTCTTTAAGTTCATGATTAGCCCCTTCATTTTTTAGTAGGATGTTCTTTAGTCTCCAAGTATTTGCTGTATTTCCAGTTTTTCTTGTGGTTGATTTTGAGTTTCATAATATTGTGGTCTGAAAATATGCACAGTATGATCTCAATCTTTTTGTATTTGTTGATGGCTTATTTGTGTCCCAGTATGTGATCTGTTCTGGAGAATTTTCCATGTGCACTTGAAAAAATGTGTATCCCACTGCTTTAGGATAAAATGTTCTGAACGTATCTGTTAAGTCCAAACTGTCCAGTGTGTGTCATTCAAAGCCATTGTTTCCTTGTTGATTTTCCGCTTACATGATCTTTCCATTGCTGTAAGTTGGGGGTTGAAGTCCCCTACCATTATGGTATTATTATCAGTGAGTTTCTTTATGTTTGTGATTAATTTATTTATATATTTGGGTGCTCTCACATTTGGAGCATAAATGTTTACAATTGTTAGATCTTCTTGGTGGATAGATCCCTTAATTATGATATAATGCCCTTCTTGATCTCTTGTTACAGTCATTATTTTAAAATCTAGATTGTCTGATATAGGTATGGCTACTCTGGCTTTCTTTTGGTGACCATTAAACTAGCATGATAGATAGTTCTCCATCACCTTACTTTCAATCAAATAAAGTGGGTCTCTTGTGAACAGCATATAGATAGATCTTGTTTCTTACCCATTCTGTTACCCTATGTCTTTTTATTGGTGCATTTACTCCATTGATGTTTGAGTGAGTACTGAAAGATATGAGTTTATTGCAATTATGTTGGCTGTAGAGCTGGAGTTTCTGGTGGTGTTCTCTTGTCCTTGTTGATATTCATCTTTTTTTTTTTTTTTTTTTTTTATCTTTTCTCCCTTCAAAGAATCCTCCTTAAAATTTCTAGCAGGACTGGCTTAGTGATCATGAACTCCTTTAATTTTTGTTTGGGAAACTTTTTATCTCTCCTTCTATGCATGAGAGTCTTGCTGGATAAAGGATTCCTGGCTGCATATTTTTTCCAATTCAGCACAGTGAATATATCCTGCCACTCCTTTCTGGCCTGCCAAGTTTCTGTGGATAGGTCCGTTGCAAACCTGATCTGTCTTCCCTTGTAGGTTAAAGACTTTTTTCCCTTGCTGCTTTCATGATTCTTTCCTTGCCTGAGTGTTCTGTGAATTTGACTATGATATGCCTTGTTCATGGATGGGTTTTGTTGAATTAAATGGGAGTCCTCTGTGTTTCTTGGATTTCGATGTCTGTGTCTTTCCCCAGGTTAGGAAATTTTTCCACTATGATTTGCTCATATAACCCTTCTACTCCTATTTCTCTCTCTTCATCTCCTGGGACCCCCATAATTCTGATGTTGTTCCTTTTTAATGAGTCACTGATTTCTCTAATTCTTAAATCATGCCCTGTTGCCTTAGTCTCCCTCTTTTTTTTCTGCTTCATTGTTCTCCATAAGTTTGTCCTCTATATCACTGCTTCGCTGCTCTGCCTCATCCATCCTTGCCACTCTGGCAGTCATTTGAGATTGAAGCTCAGTTTATAGCATTTTTTATTTCATCCTGACTAGCTTCTATCTCTGCAGAAAGAGATTCTAATCTGTTTTCAACCCCAGCTAGTATTCTTATTGTCATGACTCTAAATTCTGGTTCAGACATCTAGCTTGTATCTGTGTTGATTAAGTCCCTGAGTGTCATTTCTTCCTGTTCTTTCTTTTGGGGTGAATTCCTTCATTTCATCATTTTGAAGGAAGAAAATCAATTAATAAGGTTAAAAAAGTTAAAAATAAAAAAATTAAAGACAATACAAAAAAATGAAATAAAGGATGCTATATCCTAGGTGTGTTCTTATCTCATTGTTGAAAGGAGCTTGACAGCTTAGAGAAAAAAGGGAAAGATAAGAAAAGAAAAAGAAAAAAAGGGGAAAGTGTTTGAAAATTAAAAAAAATGAATATAATGAAATAGAATAAAATGAAATGTTGGAAATAAAAAAATAGGATTTGAAAAATTTACAAAAAGTAAAAAATATCATAGAAAAAATTAAAGAAAACTATTTTTAATATAAATGGAATATAAAAATAAATGTTTTCCCTTTCTGTATTCAAGAATAAGAAAAGAAAAGAAAAAATTTGAATAGATGGACCAGGAAACAGACTGAAGTACGATTGAAATTACATAAGTTTCCCCTAGAAGGTGAACTATGAAGCACTTTATAGTCTGTAAACTAAGCAGGCAGAGAGACTTGTGATGTTTGCAAGAGGAAGGTTGGCCCAGTTGGGCAGGGCTTAGTGTATTGGCTCCTTTCTTCACTAGATGGTGCTGCTTAGTTTACTGGGGTAGATCATTGTGGTGCTTGTAAGTGTTTATGTGCATGCACAGGAGGGATGAAAATGGCATCACCCAGCTACCCAGTCTTTAATATCAGAACTCTTTTCTCCCCGAGCAGCAATCGTGCACCCCTCCTTTGTCTCCAACTTCCATCCATTCCTCGCTTTTACACTATCTGAGACCAAGCCGTCAGGTTGCTAGGCAGCCCCTCCCTCCTGAATTTTATCTCAGATGCGGCTGTGTTTCCCGATCCCTCATTCTGAGGGACTGTGGCTTTGACCCACACAGACCTCCCAGGGGATGGTCTCACTGAGCAATGGCCAGGTGCCAGCCATACCCAGGAACATTCATGGGACTGTGCTACTTCCAATGCCCAGAGAAAGTGGCTGGGTGCCAGCTGCCCCAGACAAAGTTCACGTGATTGTGTAGCAGCAGCATTTCAGGGATTACCTGAACCTCAACACACATGGAGAACATCAACACATATCTGGCTCCAGGCTTTCCCCTTAACATCCTTGTTCCAGCACCAGCAAATGTGGTTCTTCTCCAGGGTCTGCTGGGACATTTGCCTGTGGGGAAGCTGCACAGCCTCTTTCAAATGTCCTCCCAATAGGGGAACTGCCTCTCCCTGTGTGGCCCAAGGACTTTGCTCTCTGCTCCTGGGGATTTGCCCTTCCCACCAGAGCACTGCCAGGTATTGAGCTGAGGAGTTTCAGTCTCTGTGCTCCTCCTGTTTATAGTCTTCATGGAATTTAAACCCTCTCCTTTCTCTTTTCTCCCTTTTTGTTCGGTCCCTTGTGCACTCTTTCTTTTCTCTCCAGTTGCTTTTGTGGGGGTGGGGGTATGCTTTCTGTACTTTTCCCCTGTCTCTGTCCTCTTTCCACAAGCAAAAACAGCTCCCTGCCATCTGCAACTTTCTCCCCCACTTCACCTCTCTGGGCCAGGTACTTGCTGAGTTTTTTGGTTCAGGTTGTGCAGATAGTTGTGTTAATCCTGAAATCAGTTTTCTAGGTGTGCAGGATGGCTTAGTGTTGATCTGGCTGTATTTCAGGGATGAGAGATGCAAAAAAACGTCCATGATCTTCTGCTATCTTGGCCCCTCTCCTTATTATTATGTTTCTTAATATAAAAATTTTTCTATGTTTAAATCTTATGTCAACTCTGAGATTGTGACTATTAATTTCCACTTTCACAAATAAGAAAACTGTCACAGGAAAGATAGTTAATGTATCCAAGATTATAATGTTCTTAACCACCAGAAATACTGCCTAAACCCAGATTGGTCTGCCTTCAAATCCTGTAATCTTAACCACCATTGCATATTGGCTTGCCCACCTACTTTTTATTATTTTCCTCAGTTTTCATGGCAAGTATATATGATGCTGTATTAAATAATAGCTTATTTATAAATAGAGACAACTGAAGCAAACTCTTTATCCAAATCAATTGTAGAGAACTTGAGAGAAAAAGTTAAATTGGAAGGGTGAACTACAAATATATGAAGCCATTCCATGTCAAAACGCATGATTTTATGGTATCCAAGAAGTAATGTACTTAAGTGAAAGTTGCTTGTTTCTGACCTAGTGGCCTTACAACTAGCCTTAATGATTCTGGTCTATGTTCTTGGTATTGGTATCCATAAAATACACACACACATATATATATTATTTCTTTAACTACTGGACTATGTAATGATCTTTGAATATGACCAAATATACTGAATAAAGTTTAAAGAGTTTCTGAACATCAGAAGAATCTATTGCCCACAGGATGGAGCTGTAAACCCTTATGAATTAGGTAGAACCATAAAGGGAGCTAATATATTTTGAGTACTAGCAACAGGCCAGGCATGATACTGTCTTGTGAATGCAGGTATGAGGCAGGGTTTTAGCTTCCTTAAAAAAAAGACCTTGAGTTTTACAAAATTAGGAGAATTGACTACAGCCCTATGCAGTTAATAATAGAATTGGTGTTTAAATTCTGTACTAACCCAAGTATTTTTTCTACTGCCATCTTACATCATACATAGAGGAAATGTGTGTGTGGCTGTCAAAAACATTTGTAGGTTGAAAAAAAACTCTCAATTGTTCTAATATCATTTAACATTGTTGAGAGAAACAAAACTCCCCATGTGTGTGCAGAATGTCACTGGTGACATTCATGAACAGGCTGTCTTACTGCATGACCAGAGCCTTTCCAGCAGTCCAAATCACTTTCCATGAGAAGTTTTGTCACAGCACTGATAGGACACTGCTGCCTCAAATGCACCAAGAAAATCACCTCATGAATATTTTCCTTCCTTTCTTTGCTTTATACAAGTGAAAGGAACAGCCATGCAGGGCAGTGCCAATTATTATTATTATTTTTTATTGGTCTTTTCCTTACACATCCTACTTTTTGACTAGTGGGAAAACAACTGGCTTTGTAAACATCAAACTCACATTAGAGTTCTGTACTTTCTTCCAATTACTGTTTATTTTCCTCAAATTCTGTTGATTCATATCCCTATTATGCACTGTTTACCAACATCTCTCTCATCATTCTTATTTATTCTCTAACTGCCACCCACTGTTGTCATTTCGTTTAACACATCCAGGTGCTAAGGATGTTTCCCCATTTTGCTTTATTGGGGAAAGAATAAAATCACAAACTTAAAGACATTTTTCAATTCACTGCTTCTTCTTTCATGTGAGAGAGGAATTTGTACATGTCTGAACTATGGGAACATCTTATTTGTATTCCTCTTGTGCTGAGCAGTTCCCTGCAGAGTCCTGAACAATCAATTGTATATCTCAGAAGGGAGACCAGCAATGCTCCTCCCATATCTGACATTTGGTTGATTATCTTACAGAATGTCCTTGTATCACTTTCTATTCTTGTGGATGAAACATTTGACAAATTGTATCCCTGGTCTATTTGTTTCATTCTTTTTCTCGTTATTATTTAGATGAGAAACATGACCTAAGGTAAATTTTTTATATAATTTACTTCTCTGGTGTTTTTTCCCCTTCTTTATACCACTAGAAAAGTATATTTCCCTTTGTGTGTGATTTTCCTAACATGTTTGGATTCAGTCTAAACTTGTGATGATTGTTTAATGTGGTACAGAATAAAGCATGTATCTAGATAATTTAAATTAAGCACTTAAACTATCAATACTCTGGGTAAATCCCCCATGAGATCATTTATTTCCTCCTTCATTTAGAGCAGGAAATATTGTTAAATTGAAATAAAGTGCAATTATCTTTCTATGGCTTTAACAACTGTTTACAGTTATATGTTAATATATCTTATTTAGATTGGAAAGCTTTTTTTACTTCCCTTGATAATTCCAAGAAGTACAATATTATTCATGCAAACAAACATATGTCATTTAAACTGAGAAAAATATTTAGGAATTTACTATAAAAATCCATTAATTTTAATGAAATGTTTGTAGTGAATGCATTAAACACTAAATTGAATCTTAAATATTAAATAATACTTAAAAATATTAAATTATAGAAGATTATACTATTTCATACAATTACATCTAATCTTTTAGACCATATTCTTTAATTAGACATGAGTATTTATTTCAAAATGTTAAGTATCTATATATGATCAGATCAGATAATGCACATGAAAACACATGGAGAATGCCACCCTTGAGTAAGTTAATACAAGTTATTGGATTTTGTGCCAAATACTTAGCTAGGAATGAAATATTCCATTGAGAAGGTGACAGTTTAACAGTGAAATATGTAAACGAATATTTTAGTAAACGATTGTACATTTTTTCAAAGAAACACAGATACAAGCAAATAATTCCATCTAAAAAAGTCATGTAAACTTGTCCAGGGTTAATAACTTAGTCATCCTGTGGGGGATGTAAAAAGTGAAATTTATCAGGGGACCAGATTCAAAGACATTGAAACACATATCATGTCTTGGGAATATCAAGAAATCTGTATTAGCTTCCTAGGGCTGCCTTGACAAAGTGAAACTAACGGGATGGCTGAAAACAATAAAACTGTATTTTATTCTTACATTTCTGGAGGCTTGCTGTCTGAGACCAAGGCAGGGCCATGTCCCTCTGAAACCTATAGAGAAGAATCCCTCATTACCTCTTCTAGCTTCAGTAGGTTGCCAGAAATCCTTGGCATTCGTTGGCCTATAGCTGCTTTACTCCATTCTCTGTCTCTGTTCTCACCTGGCTTTTATTTCTCTGTGCCCTATGTTCAAATTTCTTTTTCCTTTTAAGGACACCAGTCATTGGATTTAGGGCCCACCCTAATATAGTATGACTTTAACTTAATTTTATTACATTTGCAAAGATCCTATTTATAAATAATGTCACATTAATAGGTATTGGAGTTATGACTTTAACATATGTTTTGGGAGGAGCACAATTAAAACCATAACAGAGTCCTACCAAGGATTCTTGGGAAACAATTGAAAGCAGAATAAAAGACATGCTAAGGAGTTTGGATTTGAGGCATTGCCAAAAGTTTTAATCAAGATATCCACTAAGGTGCTAATTTTTGTTTCAGAATCCTAAATATTGAGCCTATTGAAGATAAGTTGAAGGGGAGAATGCATAGTCTTGAGCTAAGAAAGGACTACAAAAGACTGGCAAAAGGGGAAACTAAAATTGAAAAGATGGGCTTTAACTGCTGTTATGAATTTTTCAAATTAACACTTATTAAGTGGAGAACACTGTGCTGGATATTTCACTTGATCTTAGCCAAAAGGCCGAGAAGTGATGTGCTGGGTGTTTAACAACAGACCATGAGAGGAATTGAAATAGAGAAGTTTATTACTCACAGGTCCTGGACGAAGTACCCTGCATGCCTCAAGGGGCTACATATGTGGTCAAGGCAGAGTGTAGGCAGACAGGGAGGGGCAGAACATGGAGCACATGCTTTTATTAGGGTCCATGGTTGGAATGTTTTGGGGTTCCCAGCCTAAGGTCAGATTAGTCAATTCAAACAAAAGAATATGGTTTTCATCCAAGGGGAACATAAGCAGAAGGCCTTGGGGAAGTCATATGAGGAAGTCATATCAGGAACTCACATTTGCCTGTGATTCTGTGGAGTGCTTCAGTGAATATGCTTGTGTAAAGGGCTAGTGTCACCTTAAAGTCCTTACAGACCACTTGGGCAGACAAAATGGTGGCTAAGGCAGAAGTATCATGAAGTAGGTAAGCTAAACTCTCAACAGTGGAAAAATGAGTGTGGGTTATGTGGAGGGATAAAGATAGAGGAAGTAAATTTGATGCAAAAGTTTGTGGCTTGGGGGATTTACGTGGAAGGCAATATATGTACACCTTGGGAAAATATAAGAAAAGTAGGTTTGGGATAGTGAATAGGGAAGGAGGAAATTAGTTTTATTTTAGTTTTTTTACCAGGAATCCTTGAGATTTGGGGTATTTATTAACGAAAAAAAAAAAAGTTCCATGGGCAGTTGGAAATGCCAACCTGGAATTCAGGAAAGGGTGAGATGCTGATGGTGTCATCAGATGTAAATGGTGTTTGATTCCCTGGGGACTCAGTGGCATTGCTCAGTTTTCCTTGTGTGGAGGGAGAGGAAAAAGTAAAGATAAAAGTTTTGGGAAAAACTCAATGCTCTATCAAGTAAAACATTATCATATCAAGTAAAACATTATACATAAAACTGTACTTAAGCTATTTTACAGAACCAAAATGAAATGACATTTAAATTACTTACAATCTTGTCTGGCACATAAGAATGTTTCAGTAAATATTTGCTATCATTAATATAATCATCATCATTATTGCTTAAATAAAATATACTTACTTTCTATAGGTCTGGCAGTATTTTAGGTTGCTAGACCTAGTATTTTATGTTGCTAGAGTTATTTTAGACTTACAAAAAATGTGAAGATGATATAAAGAGTTAAATGTGACAGTTTCTCAAAATTTTCTCGTTTTAGATGACCTGGACCTTCTTGAGGTATTCTGGTCAGATATTTTGTTGAATCTCTGATGTGTTTCTAATGATTAGATTGAAGTTATGGGGTTTGGGGAGGAAGACCCCATAGATAAAGTGCCATTTTCATTGCATCATATCAAGGACACATTCTTTCAACATGATCTTTACTGTTAGTGTTGACTTTGATCACATAGCTGTGTAGTATTTACAAAGTTTCTTCATTGTAAGTTCCTGTGTCTCTTTTTTCCCCCTATGGAAACATTAGAAGAAAGTCACTGTGGGAGTGGGCAGTTTTACTCCTCTTTCTTGAGATCAGAGTATCTACATAAATCCTGTGGAATTCTGTATGAGACATTTATCTTTTCTCCCCCATTTACTTATTTATCTGATTATATCAATATGGACTCATATAAGGTGTTTTTGAGTATGCCTTTGCTTTTTGGTCCTACAAGATGCTTCTGGATCACCTTGCATATTTCTGTCCTCAGACCTAAAATCAGCCATTCCTCAAGGGGTTCCCTTGTTCCTTTTATTGGAGAACGGTCTTAGAACCAATGTTGAGTGCTTACATGTGCTTATTGCTCTAGAAGTGTCATTGCTTTTACACTTTCTTAGATAACAGAACAATAAAATATGTGTGTATATACTGTTCTGGAAATATATACGTATCTGTGAATATTCTATGTTTGATCATTTTTATCTATATTAAGTTAAACATGAATTCATATTGATATCCCTAACGCAAATTTGTTACCACCTAGATTAGTCTACCTTTTTCTCTCTCCCCCCGCCCCTGGTAACCTCCCAACTTAAAAATGAGACATCTTGTCCCCCCATCCAGCATCCATTTACATGGTTGTTCAATTTTAGTATACATACATGATAGTATCAGAATTGTGAACCTAAATGCCTGTGAAAAACCACTATAGCAACTACAGTATAGTGCATAAGTGTTTTAGTCCTAACATTTTTTGATCATACTAAAATTTACTCAGATTAGCACATTTTCCCACATCCTTTTTAGGGGATCTTTTTATATATTTGTATAAACTTACTTTATGCAAGTAATTGTATATTTACTTTATGTATATATACATAATATATATATTATAAAATATAAATTATATACTTAATTTATATTTACTTTAATATTTTAACAAAAAATATTTTAAAATAATTCTTAAGGGGCGCCTGGGTGGCTCAGTTTGACTTCGGCTCACGATCTGTGAGTTTGAGCCCCACATTGGTCTCTGTGCTGACAGGTCAGAACCTGGAGCCTGCTTCAGATTATGTGTCTCCCTCTCTCTCTGCCCCTCCCCAGCTCACTCTCTGTCTCTCTCAAAAATAATAAACATTTTTTTAAAAGTAAGAAAAATAAAATAATTCTTAAATCAATGTACAGGATTCATATTTTTACAAAAAAGGAAAAGAAAAAAACATTAGTCATAAGTTTGAATAACTGAAATTATAAAATGATGCTATTTTCAAAAGCAAAAAAAAAGATACTTTTAAACTATCCTTAAAAGATATTCATTTAGTATTATTTTTACATTGTCTTTTCAGGGTAAAAATAATTTCATAATTATTTTATTTAAATAAGATTTATCCAAATTAGTTTTTAAAAATTTAAAGAAGGAAAAATAACTTAAAGAAGGTAACAGGAACTTAGTCTTTCTATGAAAATGTCCATACAACTACATTTGTAAGGTTTTCTACAAATAAAAGTAAAATGCTAACAATCTTGAGAAGAGCAAACCAATTTATCATGTCTCCAGGCAAATTTTATAATTCCTTTGTTTAGATAGCCAGTCAACATTTTGGACAAACTAAATAAACTCTGAATCTTCTGAGATTACCCTACCAAAATTAGCCAAATAACAGGCCTCTGTGTATAAATATCTGTTCTAGGGAACTGTTGAAATAGTTCTTTATATAGAAAGGAGAAAATATACATATTTTATCATTCCACAATATCTTTCAAGTATTTTTATAAAGGGAGTACTTTGAAACTAAGTATAAGATCCTAAGCATTTGACCAAAACGTGAGATTTGTTGCTTTCAGTAGCATAGAATTTTTCCTCATCAGTATCTGTCTTTGACATATGACTCTGTTGAAATCTTATTCAATCTTATTGTTGAAAAACAGTATCTGGAGTAGGAAACCCAGGAATCAAACTAAGGTATAGCGGGAAAAAGTAAAACCATTACTATAGAGTTGTGAAATCTGTGTTCTAGACCTGGATTTTTCATAAACTGCTTGTGACCTTGAGCACTTTCCTTAACCGTTTGTTTCTCCTCTTCCTTTCTTCCCTCCCTCCTTCCTTTTTCCCTCCCTCTATCCTTCCTCCCTCTCTTCCTCCTTTCCTTCCTCCTTCCCTTCCTTCCTTCCTTCTTTCCTTCCTTCCTTCCTTCCTTCCTTCCTTCCTTCCTTCCTTCCTTCCTTCCTTC
>NW_024412376.1:27994419-28018014 GCF_014898765.1 Herpailurus yagouaroundi
TTCCTTCCTTCCTTCCTTCCTTCCTTCCTTCCTTCCTTCCTTCCTTCTTTTTGAGAGCGACTGAGAGCATGCAGTCATGATAAAAGGAGGGGAAAAGGGAGAGAAAGAAATGTAAGCAGGCTCCATGATCAATGTGGAGTTGGACATGGGGCTTGATCTCACCATTGTGAGATAATGACCTGAGTGAAAATCAAGAGTCAGCTGCTTAACAAAATTGTGTCACCTAGGCGCTCTTCCCTTCTTCATTTAAAAGTTGTTTGCTTTAGAGGTGATCTAATGAACGTTCTAATACTAGTATGTATTCTTTCTTCAACTCACACCTAAAACATATATAACATGTGAAACTCCCCTTCAAACAAAATAATATAGAAAAATGCTGAAAAAACCCTAATAATTCCTTTTATTGAAAAATCATTTCTCTTGAAATCTTATAAGAACCTACATAAGGATTAGCTGAAACTGAAATAATAATTTTAATTCTAAATATAGTTCTATTTGTCAACCAGATCCTATCCACACGCAAAGTAACCCAATAACCCAAATACATTTTATTGGAATAACTTTTTTCTTCCCAGTACAAATACTGTCCATAAAAGTGTTTGGAAATTACAAGCAGAAGTTGTAGAAGAATTTAGTGAGTGACATATCAATAAATCATTGAAGACTTTGCTCTTGACATAGCTTTTTACAACCCTGTAGTTCTAAATATCCCATATCCCCATTCTTCAAAGCTCAATTACATAGAAAATATAAGTATGTGTTTGTAACCCCTTACTTAGTATCCTACCTTTTAATCATCCCGCCCATGTCTATATCTCAAGCCACATGGCCTGCTCTTCCTCATAGTTATGTATGCTACAGCTTTTTCAAACTATTCACAGCTGCCCAAATGGGACCTTCCATCAAATCCTTCTGACATGTCTTTACACATGCTATTCCTTCTGAAAATAATGACTCTATATTCCATTTCTTTATCTGGATGATTTGTAAACATTTAACAAAATCATGTACTCTCTGCATCTCACCACTGCTTTGGAGATGAATTTTATTTGTTTCTGATTTCAGAGTAGGATTTTATGCATACCTCTATGACCTGTATTGCACATTGTTGATTTATGAGGACTCTCCCCTTTAGATTGTTTTTTCTTTAAGACGAGGGACAATGTTTTATTTTATTTGATATTTCCCACACCTAACCAAATTGGGTAGCACTCAGTACATGTCTCCAAACTGAACCAATGAAAAGCTATAAGGTCCCTATACTTTCTTTAAATTATTTTTCCTTCTTTAATTTTTTTTAAATAATTAAGATAAATATTAAAGGATGTGGACTGCCCCCCCCACCTCAAAAAAAATCCTAGGTCTATAAATACAGCCATTCATAATACACTTTACTTTAGAAATTGAAGCAGGCTCCTTCATGAAAGGTAAAGGGAATTAACTTTTGATTGGACTGATTTTGATTGGACTGATTTTGATTTAAATCTTGGTTTTGGCTCTTATTAGTAGGTTGACCTTGAAAAAAACTGCTTACATTTTATAAGACTCAGATTCTTTATTTTTAAATAATTAAATGGAAATAATTATATTCATGTTGTTAGAGGTTTGAGTGGAATAAAAAATGACATCCCCTGCTATACATAAGGCAGAGAGTGAATACTAATTCTGTTTTTCATATGCTCAATTAAAAGCTTAGATTACATTAAAAAATATTTCAATAATGTATGAGATTTGTATATAAGTTGTATAATCATGCAAAGCTATAAGTGATCAAGTTTTTAGATATTAATTTGTTTATTTTATCTTAATTATGGATGTATCACCACAACTGTATAGACAAAGAAGGAAAGAGTATCCAATGGAAAAAAGAAAGTCTCTGCAACAAATGGTGTTGGGAAAACTGGACAGCAACACACAACATAATAAAACCAGACGACTTATGGGTTAAAGACCTAAATGTGAGACAAGAAATCATAAAAATCCTAGAGGAAAACAAAGGCAATAACCTCTTTGACATTGGTCATAGCAACTGCTTACTGGATATGTATCCTAAGGCAAGAGAAACAAAAGCAAAATTAAACTATTGGCACTACATCAAAATAAAAAGCTTCCACACAGAGAAGGAAACAATCAATAAAACTAAAAGGCAACCTATGGAATGGGAGAGGATATTTACAAATGAAATACTTTATAAAATATTAGTATCCAAAATATATAAAGAACTTATCAAACTCAACACCCAAAAAACAAATAATCCAGTTAAAAATGGGCAGAAGACATGAATAGACATTTTTCCATGGAAGACATACAGATGGCCAATGGGTGCACAAAAAGATGATTAACATCACTCATTGTCAAAGAAATACAAATCAAAACTTCACTTCACACCTGTCAGAATAGCTAAAATGAACAACACAGGAAGCAACAGGTGTTGGCAAGGATGTAAAGAAAGGGGAATCATCTTATATTGTTGGTTGGAATGCAAACTGGTGGAGCCATTCTGGAAAACAAGAAGGAAGTTACTCAAAAAGTTAAAAATTGAGCCGCTCTACAATCTAGCAATTGCAGTACGAGGTATTCACCCAAAAATTACAAAAATACTGATTTGAAGGGATACATGAAGCCTGATTTTTATAGCAGCATTATCACAATAGCCAAATTATGGAAACAAGACTGCATGTCTGTTGACTGATGAATGGATAAAGAAGTGGTATATATATCAATGGATTATTACTCAGCCATAAATAGAACGAAATCTTGCCATTCTCAGTGATATGGATAGACCTAGAGTATTATGCCATGTGAAATAGAGAAAGACAAATACTATATGATTTTACTCATATGTGAAATTTAAGAACAAGAGAAATGAACATGGGGGAGAAAAAAAAGAGAAAAAAACAAGAAACAGACTCTTAACTACAGAAAACAAACTGAGGGTTGCTGGAGGGGAGGTGGGCAGGGGATGTGCTGAATGGGTGATGGGTGTTAAGGAGGGTACTTATTGTGAAGGGCACTGGGTATTGTGGGTAAGTGATGAATCACTAAATTCTACTCCTGAAACAAATATTACACTATATGTTAACTAACTAGAATTTAAATAGAAACTTGAAGCAAAATAGAAAATAATTCTCATTTGCTTACAAAAACTAAAAGAAAAAAGTGGGTGCATCAATAATTTTTGAAGTTAGAGGAATATCAATCTAAGGAAGTTTCATTTGGTCTTAAATTTGAATGAAACTACTACAGAAAATGACTGGACAAAGGCAACAGGGACGATATATGAGGCTCTCCAGAAGACAATAAGGATAATGACTACTGTTATCCAGGGTATATTATTTGTATTAAACTTTCTGCTGTGTTCCAATTCACATTTTTCAAATTTATGTGCCAAATACGGGTGAAAATGGAAACTGATTTTATTAAAACGTATATAATTTATTACTAAAAATGACTATAAAGTAAAAATCTTATTTCTGTTACGGCCAGTAAGTATCAATATATTTTCAGAGATTACATGCAATTTGGAGTGATTAAAATACATATTATCATGTCATACCAGAACCAATTGAAGAAAGCAGTTGACTATTTTGTTAACCAAAAAAAGTATCAGAATTTGAAACTGAATTAATTTTTCTCCCATCCTGGATGTTTTCAGCTTTCATGATACTTGGTTGGATAGTTAGCAACAGAATAATGTATACAATTAAATATTAAAATAAAAGTAAGTGACATGAATATTCTGAAATTGGGTTTTGTGTTTTTGAAAATTCAAAACTAATACTCTGCATATTGAAAACTAATTTCCCAATATTAGCAAATTCTAGATATTCTGAAAACCCAAGATCTCTTACAGAGACTGTAGCATCTATAGAGTACAAAGACAAATCTGACCAAAGTGATAAAAATATAGCAACTCAGTTTGGAAGACGTAAAAACAAGACAAATACAATACCTCTTGATCTTCTCCAGTCTAATGACTTTGAATATCATCTACTCAGAAATTTACACCTCAAGCCTAGAAGCTCCCCTGAACTTTAGACTCACGTTCAACATCTTCACCTTGATACTATCTGAAATTTACCATGTCCAAAGCTGAACTCCCCTCCAAATCTGCTTGTCCTTTATTCTTCTCAATTTGGATAAAAGACAATATTTTTCTGCCAGCAGTTTATGTCCAATATTTGGAGTCATCTTCAACTCTTCTCTCTGTATGTTCACATGGAATCCATCAGGTAATGCTATCAGTTATTAGCTCTTCTCTCAAATACATTCACTATCCAATCACATCCCAATACTTCTCTGCTAACATTATGGTCAAAACCACATTATCTATCCTTTGTGCTTTTGAGTTTTTATTTATTTTATTTTGAAAGAGAGAAAGAACGATCAGGGGAAGGGCACAGAGAGAAGGAGACAGAGGATCCAAAGCAACTTGAAAGCCTGATGTGGGGCTCACACTCATGAACTATGAAATCATGACCTGAGCTGAAGTCAGATGCTTAGTTGACTGAGCCACCCAGGTGCCCCAGTCTTTGCATTTTTATATTAGCTTTGTAATTGGTTTACCTGTATCTCTCTTATACAACTGCAGTCTACTCTTAAGAGTCAGATGATCTGTAAACTATGAATTACAATACCACCTCTTCTGTCCTCAAAACTATCTAATCCCACCAGTAATATAATTGTAGTTAATGTCAGATTTATTTACCTTGGTGTTATCACGATAGGGTGCTCATCAGAGGAAGCCTGGTGAGTCTCGGTAAGACAGGATTTACATGGAAGACCTTGTAAGATTCTAAGGAAGAATTTGAAAAACAAGTGTCTGTTTTGAATTAGATACTATTAATAAGCAGGGTGATTCAGCAATTGGGTATCTTGGTAACCTTTATTCTGAAAACAGGGAAAATGATTTGAGACTTGTTAAGAAAGCAATCACATGTAAGAAAAACCTAATTGTTTTGTGGCTATGATGACATCTTGACTGTGTTCTTTTAGAAACTTTGTTGATATGATAGGAAAGGAAAGGCCAATTCTTAGTGTGACTGATTTTCAACTTTTCAGAGCCCATCACATTATCCACTCATTTTAGGCAAAAGCCAGTGTTGTCAGAGTGAACTACAAGACATCAATAAATTCCATCACACTTCACTGATATAATTTATTTCCACTACTGTACTCACCCTTTCTATACACACTTGATTTTTTTTTTTTTTTTTTTTTGCCTTTTCTGCAACAATCAGATGTACTCCATCTTGGCATCTTTATATTTGATATTCTTCTGCCAGGAACACTTCACTTGAAGATATACAAATAGTTTACTTATTCTCCATTTTTGGATCTTCATTCAGATGTTACGTCCTCAGTGTTGCTTTCATGGAGACCTTATTTTAAACATGACAAATCTCACTCTACAAATATTCTCTATCCCCCTTTCTTGTCATATTTTTGTTCCTAATAACCCATTGTACAATCTGGCTTGCTGTAGACTCTACAAATTTCTTTTGTTTATTGCCTCCTTACTTGTACTAGAGTCTAAATTCCATGAAGGCAGGGATTTTTGCCTGTGTTCATTGATGAGCTGGTGCCTAGAACAATGCCAAGCACAAAGTAAATGTTCAATAAACATGCATTCTAAGAAAAAAAGTGAGTATATTGTGTTCTAAGAAAACAGTATAGGGGCCCCTGGGTGGCGCAGTCGGTTAAGCGTCCGACTTCAGCCACGTCACGATCTCGCGGTCTGTGAGTTCGACCCCGCGTCAGGCTCTGGGCTGATGGCTCAGAGCCTGGAGCCTGTTTCCGATTCTGTGTCTCCCTCTCTCTCTGCCCCTCCCCTGTTCATGCTCTGTCTCTCTCTGTCCCAAAAATAAATAAAAAACGTTGACAAAAAAAATTAAAAAAAAAAAGAAAACAGTATATATTTTTGAAATTAATTGTACCGATAAATTGAAACAGGTTAAGGTAACAAGTGCTTTACGTTAGTGCCATTGTCCATGATGGTTTAAACAATAATTTTTTCAGCATTATTTTAATGCTAATATTAGAATTAAAAAAATAGCACAAATGTGGTAAAAACAAAATGGCTTAAGAAGTTTAATATGAACTTTGTGGAAGGAAATTTTAGGAGATGACAGTGCATAAGGAAACAAAAAAAATCATGATTGTTTTGGGCTTTATCTAGTAGACATAATAATGGACAGCCTTTGGAAGTCTTAAATGCAGTAATGTTTTCTGATAATTACATTAAAAATATAAGTTGGCTGCAATGTGAACAATGATTGGAAAAGAATGAGACAAAATGCAGAAAAATCAATTATGAGATTATTATAATAATCAAAATGATAAAAAAATTAAGAGATACTGTAGGCAAAATCTAAAATAGTGAAATGAAGAAATGTAAGAGATTATGGAGGCGGAATTGACTTGATTTATAAAAACTGGTATGGGAAATAAGAAAAGGCAGGAAGTATAGAAATTTAATGGATCATGGCTCTTAATCTAGCTCTATGGAAGGGCCACATGAAGCACTCTGGTGTCTTTATGTGTGTGTGTGTGTGTGCATGTGCATGTGTGTGTGTGTGTGTGTGTGTGTGTGTATGTGTGTGTGTGTGTGAACATGAATGCATAAACTCATTGTTTTTGGAGAAATTTTCAAAGGCCTTTTTATTGTTCAAGTGTAATGATGACCCAGAAAAGACTAAAAACCTTTGTACCTATACATGTGATGTATTATTTTGTGAGGAGATGAATAAACAGATGATATCTTGTTTAGGATAGGAGGGATGGGGAACCGGGTAGGCAAAGATGGTCACTGCTTGTGGTTAAAAGTGTTTGATTTTTCTACAGCACAATCTCTTAGGGGCATGTCTATTAGCCAAAAGTAAATGGTAGTGTTAGTGACATGAAGTACCTAACGAAGACTAAAATTTGGCAGTCACTGATGAGAATAGAAATTTTTTACTCCCTTTAGAACATCTGATTTTATGGATATTTATTATATATTAGCCATTTAATAGGTTCCAAAGATTAAATTTTCTGTTTTGAATTGGAGAAAATTTCCCCATTCAAGCATTGCATCAATACATAGCAGTGTATTACATTTTTAAAATACCTAAAGATTAAAAAAAACTTTTAATCACAAAAACTTAAGTGATTGTTCATATACATTTGTACTACTGATTTATTTTATTCCTTCAGAATGCTTAAATAAGCGTCTGTGGTTTTAAACTCAACAACCTTTAAAAAATCTTTAATAAATTATAACTAAAGACAACATTTTGAGTCTAGTAAGAATACATGTGTACATGCAATTCACTAATAAGTGTAATTCACATTGTATCAGACAAAGAAAAGGAAGCAAAAAGAGATTCATAAAAGATGCCTGAGCTCACAAGTTTGCATTACAACAATCCAGGGAGCATGAAGACCTGAATAAGGCCTTTAATATGTCAAATAAAATACCATCTCAGAAAGATCAATATGAGGAAAACATTCATTAGCAGTAACAAAATCCTAGTGTAAACAGCTTTAAATAAAATACTAAAGGGCATTAGAAAACAAGGAAAGAAAAGTTCAATCATTATCTTACATAAATCACTATGATTCAAATGTTCTCCTGCTCAAATTGGAAATTGGTGTTAACTTTTTCTTTTTTACTTTGTGAAAAATTTATTCACATGAGCAGTTAAAATCTGCTTCATTTTCCAAATTGACTTCATTTCCTAACATCAGAAGTTCTTTGACTATAGCTCCTTTTTCCCCCAGCAACTTTATTGTGATGCAATTGTATATGATAAAATCCATCTTTTTAAGTGTACAATTTAGTGACTTTGCATACAGAGTTGTGCCACCATTATCACTATCTAATTTCAGAACATCTCATTACTCCAAAAAGAAATCTTATATATAAGGGGGGGGTCTGTCCCCATTTTCCCCCCTCCTAGCCCCTCATAATCATTATTTTCTGCCTATGGGTTTCTTGTACTAAAAATATCCTATAAATGTAATTGCCCAATATTTGATTTTTCATGACTGGTGTCTTTCATTTAGTATAATTTCAAGGTTCATTTTTGTTGCAGAATATGTCCATCCTTAATTCCTTTTTATTGTCAAGTAATATTATGTCATATGGCTATATTATTTTTTAAATTTTATTTATGTATTTTGAGAGAGAAAGGGACAGGGTGAATGGGGGAGGGGCAGAGAGAGACAGGGAAAGAAAGAATCCTAAGCAGGCTCCATGCTGCCAGCAAAGAGCTCGACATGGGGCTTGATCTCACAAAACTGTGAGATCGTGATCTGAGCCAAAACCAAGAGTTGGACACTTAACCAACTTAGCCACCCAGGTGCCCGGATATACCATTTTTTTAATTTATCCATCAGTTATCAATATTTTGTTTGATTCCATTTTTACGTTATTAAAATAATGCCAATTTGAATTTTGTTTACAAATCTTTGCCCAGATGTGCCATTTTCAATTCTCTTGGTTATATATTTAAGAATGGAATTACTGGGTCATATGGTACCATTGTATTTAGCTTATTTTTCAGCAGTGTATGAGGGTTGTAGTTTCTCCACATCCTCAACACTTGTTGCTTTGCCTGTACTTTTTTTTAATTTATCCTCATGGGTGTTAAGTGGTATCTCATTGACATTTTGGTTTACATTTCCCTGGTGACTAATTACATTGAGCATCCTTTCCTGTTTGTATGGGTTATTTGTCTATCTTATTTGAAGAAGTGTCCATTTAAACCTTCTGCCCATGTTTGAATTGTCTTTTTATTAAGTTTTAAGTGTTTATTTTAGATACTGGAGCCGTATCAGATATATAGTTTGTGACTTTCTCCTGCTTGATAGGTTATATTTTCACTCTCTTTTGTCTTGTGAAGTACAAAAGTTTTAATTTTGAAAAAGTTGAATTGATTTATTTATTTGTCACTTGCACTTTTGGTGTCATATCTAAGATACTATTATGTAATCCAAGGTCATGATGACTTATTTCTGTTTTCTTCTAAGAATTGGTAGTTTAGCTTCTACATTTAGGTATATTATATATTTTGAGTTAATTTTTACCTTAGGCCTAAAGTATGGGTGTGGTTGTGGGTACAGTTATTTTTTTGGGTGTGTGTGGATATGAAGTTGTCCAGCACCATTCACTGGAAAGACAATTCTTTCCACACTGAATTGTCGTGTTACCTAGTCCAAAGCAAATTAATGGTAGTTTTAAGCATTTCCCTTTTGGCTGTCAATACTGTTCTATTGACCTATGTTTCTATTCTTTTTTCCCTTTAACTTTTAAAGAGTTTTTATGGATAGCTTTTATCAGCCTGAGGGATACCTTTTATATGTCTATAGTTTGTTGTGTGTTTTTATTATGAAAGTGTGTTAGAGTTGTCAAATGATATTTTGAGTCTGTGAGTCTGTTGAGATGATAATGTTGTTTGTCCTTTATTTTGGTAATATGGTATGTTACTATTACTAGCTTTTTATTCATTAACTTTCCCTTGCATCTCTGGAATAAATCTCACTAGGTCATATTATATAATTATTTTTGTAACCATTTTATATTACATATTTCAGGTTGTTAGTATTTGGTTGTATCTTTTGTATCTATAATCATAAAGTTTATTTGTCTTTCTTTGTTGTTTCTATTTCTTTTTTTAATTTAATTTTTTATTTTTTTTAAATTTACTTCCAAATTAGTTAGCATATACTGCAACAATGATTTCAGCAGTAGATTCCTTAGTGCCCCTTAACCATTTATCCCATCCCTTTTCCCACAACCCCTCCAGTAACCCTCAGTTTGTTCTCCATATTTATGAGTCTCTTCTGTTTGGTCCTCCTCCCTGTTTTTATATTATTTTTGTTTCCTTCCCTTATGTTCATCTGTTTTGTCTCTTAAAATTCTCATATGAGTGAAGTCATATGATTTTTGTCTTTCTCTGACTGACTAATTTCACTTAGCATAATACCCTTCAGTTCGATCCATGTAGTTGCAAATGGCAAAATTTCATTCTTTTTGATTGCTGAGTAATACTCTATTGTATATATATACCACATCTTCTTTTTTTTAATTATTTTTTTAACATTTATTTATTTTTGAGACAGAGAGAGACAGAGCATTAATGGGGGAGGGTCAGAGAGAGAGGAAGACACAGAATCAGAAGCAGGCTCCAGGCTCTGAGCTGTCAGCACAGAGCCCAATGCGGGGCTCGAACTCATGGACTGCGAGATCATGACCTGAGCCAAAGTCAGCCGCTCAACCGACTGAGCCACCCAGGCGCCCCTATACCATATCTTCTTTATTCATTCATCCATCAGTGGACATTTGGGATCTTTCCATACTTTGGCTATTGTTGATAGTGCTGCTGTAAACATGGGGGTGCACATGTCCCTTCGAAACAGCATACCTGTATCCCGTGTATAAATGCCTAGTAGTGCAATTGCTGGGTTGTAGGGTAGTTGTATTTTTAGTTTTTTTGAGGAACCTCCATACTGTTTTCCTGGATGCACCAGCCTGCATTCCCACCAACAATGCAAAAGAGATCCTCTTTCTCCCCATCCTCACCAACATCTGTTGTTGCTTGAGTTGTTAATGTGAACCATTCTGACAGGTGTAAGGTGGTATCTCATTGTGGTTTTGATTTGTATTTCCCTGATGATGAGTGATGTTGAGCATTTTTTCATGTGTCGGTTGGCCATCTGGATGTCTTCTTTGGAGAAGTGTCTATTCATCTCTTTTGCCCATTTCTTCACTGGATTAATTGTTTTTTGAGTTTGATAAGTTCTCTGTAGATTTTGGATACTAACCCTTTATCTGTTATGTCATTTGCAACTATCTCCTCCCATTCTGTCGGTTGCCTTTTAGTTTTGCTGATTGTTTCTTTCACTGTGCAGAAGTTTTTATTTTGATGAGGTCCCAGTAGTTCATTTTGGCTTTTGTTTCCCTTGCCTCCAGAGACGTGTTGAGTAAGAAGTTGCTACAGCCAAGATTGAAGGGGTTTTTTCCTGCTTTCTCCTTGAGGATTTTGATGGTGTCCTGTCTTACATTGAGGTCTTTCATCCATTTTGAGTTTATTTTTGTGTATAGTTTAAGGAAGTGGTCCAGTTTCATTCTTCTCCATGTCACTGTCCAGTTTTCCCAGCACCACTCACTGAAGAGAATGTCTTTATTCCATTGGATATTCTTTCCTGTTTTGCCAAACATTAGTTGAACATAAGTTTCTGGGTCCATTTCTGGGATCTCTATTCTGTTCCATTGATCTGAGTGTCTGTTCTTATGCCAGTACCATACCATCTTGATGGTTACAGCTTTGTAGTATATCTTGAAGACCAGAATTGTGATGCCTCCTGCTTTGGTGTTCTTTTTCAAGATTGCTTTGGCTTTTGCTTGCTTTGGCTATTTCTTTTCTGGTTCCACACAAATTTTAGGATTGTTTGTTCTAGCTCTGTGAAGAATGCTGGTGTTATTTTAATAGCGATTGCATTGAATATGTAGATTGCTTTGGGTAGTATCCACATTTTAACAATATTTGTTCTTCCTATCCAGGAGCATGGAGTCTTTTTCCATTCTTTTGTGTCTTCTTCAATTTCTTTCATAAGCTTTCTATAGTTTTTAGTGTATAGATTTTTCACCTCTTTGGTTAGATTTATTCCTATATATTTTATGTTTTTTGGTACAACTGTAAATGGGATCGAGTCCTTGATTTCTCTTTCTGTTGCTTCCTTGTTTGTGTCTAGGAATGCAACCGATTTCTGTGCATTGATTTTATATCCTGCAACTTTGCTGAATTCATGAATCAATTCTAGCAGTTTTTTGGTAGAATCTTTAGGGTTTTCCATGTAGAGTATTATGTCATCTGCGAAGAGTGAAAGTTTGACCTCCTCCTGGTCAATTTGGATGCATTTTATTTCTTTATGTTTGATTGCAGAGGCTGAGACTTCCAATACTATGTTGAATAACAGTGGCAAGAGTGTACATCCCTGCCTTGTTCCTGACCTTAGAGGAAAGCACTCAGTTTTTCCCCATTGAGGATATTAACGTTGGATTGTTCATACGTGGCTTTTATGATCTCTAGGTATGCTCCTTCTATCCCTACTTTCTTGAGGGTTTTTTATCAAGAAAAGATGCTGTATTTTGTCAAATGCTTTCTCTGCATCTATTGAGAGGATCATATGGTTTGTGTCCTTTCTTTATTGATGTGATGAATCACATTCATTGTTTTGCAGATATTGAACCAGCCCTGCATCCCAGGTAAATCCCAGTTGCTCATGGTGAATAATTTTTTAATGTATTGTTGGAACCAGGTGGCTAACATCTTGTTGAAGATTTTTGCATCCATGTGCATCAGGGAAATTGGTCTATAGTTCCCCTCCTTTTTAGTGGGGTCTCTGTCTGGTTTGGAGTCAAGGTAATTCTGGCTTCATAGAAAGAGTTTGGAAGTTTTCTTTCCATTTCTATTTTTTGGGACAGCTTCAAGAGAATTGGTGTTCATTCTTCCTTAAATGTTTGGTAGAATTCCCCTGGAAATCCATCTGGCCCTGGACTCTTGTTTTTTGGCAAATTTTTTATTACTAATTCAATTTACTTACTGGTTATGGGTCTGTTCAAATTTTCTATTTCTTCCTGGTTCAGTTTTGGTAATGTATATGTTTCTAGGAATTTGTCCATTTCTTCCAGATTTCCCATTTTAATGGCGTACGCTATTTTATTGGCGTATACGCCAATTATTATTGTTTTTATTTCCGTTGTGTTGGTTGTGATCTCTCGTCTTTCATTCTTGATTTTTTTTTTTTATTTGGGTCCTTTCCTTTTTCTTTTTGATCAAACTTGCTAGTTTATCACTTTTGTTAATTCTTTCAAAGAACCAACTTCTGGTTTCATTGATCTGTTCTACTGGTTTTTTGGTTTTGATAGCATTAATTTCTGCTCTAATCTTTGTTATTTCCTGTCTTCTTCTGGTTTTGGGTTTTATTTTCTGTTCTTTTTCCAGCTCCTTAAGGCGTAAGGTTAGCTTGTGTATTTGAGATCTTTCTTCCCTCTTTAGGAAGGCCTGGATTGGTATATACTTTCCTCTTATACCACCTTTGCTGTGTCCCAGAGATTTTGGGTTGTGGTGCTATCATTTTCATTGAGTTCCATATACTTTTAAATTTTCTCTTTAACTTCTAGGTTAGCCCATTCATTCTTTAGTAGGATATTCTTCAGTCTCCAAGTATGTGTTACCTTTCCAATATTTTTCTTGTGGTTGATTTCGAGTTTCATAGTGTTGTGGTCTGAAAATATGCATGGTATGACCTCGATCTTTTCATGCTTACTTAGGGCTGATTTGTGTCCCAGTATATGGGCTATTGTGGAGAACATTCCATGTGCACTGGAGAAGAATATATATTCTGCTGCTTTAGGATGAAATGTTCTGAATATATCTCTTCAGTCCATCTGGTCCAGTGTGTCATTCAAAGCCATTGTTTCTGTGTTGATTTTTCAATTAGATGATCTATGCATTGTTGTGAGTGGGGTGTTGAAGTCTCCTACTATTATGGTATTACTATCGATGAGTTTCTTTATGTTTGTGATTAATTGATTTATATATTTGGGTGTCCCACATATGGCACATAAATGTTTCCAATTGTTAGTTCTTTTTGATAGATAGACCCCTTGATTATGATATAATGTCCTTCTGCATCTCTTGATACAGTCTTTATTTTAAAGTCTACATTGTCTAAGTATGGCTACTCTGGCTTTCTTTTGTTGACCATTAGCCTGATAGATGGTTCTCCATCCCCTTATTTTCAATCTGAAGGTGTCTTAGGTCTAAAGTGGGTCTCTTGTAAACAGCATGTAAATGGGTCTTGTTTTCTTATCCTTTCTGTTACCATATGTCTTTTGCTTGGAACATTGAGTCTATTGACGTTTAGAGTGAGTAGTGAAAGATATGAATTTATTGCTATTATGATGCTTGTAGAGTTGGAGTTTCTGGTGGTCTCTCATCCTTTCTAATCTTTTTGCTTTTGATATATATATATATATATATATATATATATATATATATATATATATAAAATATATATATATATAATCTTTTCTCCCCTCAGAGAGTCCCCCTTAAATTTCCTTGCTGGGCTGGTTTAGTGGTCACAAACTCCTTTCATTTTTGTTTGTCTGGGAAACTTTGTATCTCTCCTTCTATTTTGAATGACAGCCTTGCTGGATAAACAATTCTTGGCTGCATATTTTTCTGATTCAGCACATTGGATATTATCATGCCCCTCCTTTCTGGCCTGCCAAGTTTCTGTGCATAGGTCTTCTGCAAACCTCATCTGTCTTCCCTTGTAAGTTAGGGACTTTTTTCCCTTGCTGCCTTCATGATTCTCTCCTTGCCTGAGTATTTTGTGAATTTGACTATAATATGCCTTGGTGATGGTCAGTTTTTGTTGAATCTAATGGGGGTCCTCTGTGCTTCCTGGATTTTGATGTCTGTGTCTTTCCCCAGGTTAGGAAAGTTTTCTGCTATGATTTGCTTACATAACCCTTCTACCTCTATTTCTCTCCCTTCCTCTTGTGGAATCCCTATGATTCTGATGTTGTTCCTTTTTAATGAGTCACTGATTTCTCTAATTCTTAAATCATGCTCTTTTGCCTCAATCTCCCTCTTTTTTTCTGCTTCATTATTCTCTATAAGTTTGTCCTCTATATCACTGATTCTCTGTTCTGCCTCATCCATCCTTGCCGCCGCTCCATCCTTCCGTGATTGCAACTCAGTTATAGCATTTTTAATTTCATTCTGGCTATTTTTTACTTCTTTTATCTCTGCAGAAAGGGATTCTAATCTATTTTCGACTCCAACTATTATTCTTATTGTCATGATTCTAAATTCTGGTTCAGACACGTTGCTTGTATCTGTGTTGGTTAAATCCCTGGCTGTTGTTTCTTCGTGCTCTTTGTTTTGGTATGAATTCCTTTTATTGTCATTTTGAAGGGAGAAAAGGAATTAATGAGGTAGAAAAATTAAAATTAAAAAAATTAACCTTAAAATATAACAAAATTAAAAAATTTAAAAACACACATACAAATTGAATAAATGATGCTAGATTCTAGGTATGTTTTGCTCTGGGTGTTGAAAGTGGTTTTACAAATTAGAGAAATAAAAGGGGGGGAAGAGGAAATCATTTGAGAATTTGAAAAAATGAATACACTGAATTAGACTAAAATGAGATGATGGAGTAAAATAGAATTTGAAAAAATGTACATAAAATTAAAGAATAAAATACAAAAAAGAAAGAAAAATATTCTTAATAATCATTAAAAATAAATATGAATCTTTGCTCTTTATGTATTCAAGAAAAAAAAAGAAACAAAGAAGAGAAAAATGATTTAAAAAAAATAAAAAAGACATTTTGAAATTTTGAAAAAGTGAATACACTCTAGTAGACTAAAATAAAATGATGGAAGTAAGTAGAATTTGAAAAAAAATTATATAAAATCAAAAATATGGTAAAAAATAAAAAAAATATTTTTAATAGAAATTGAAAGTAAAAATGAAGTTTTTCTCTTCCTGTATCCAAGAGAAAGAAAAGAAACAAAAAAGAGAAAAAAGAAAGAGAAAGAAAAGAATAAAAAAAGGAAATCATTTGAAAGTTTGAAAAGGTGAATACACTGAGGTAGACTAAAATAAAATGATGGAAGTAAAATAGAATTTGAAAAAAAATTACACAAAAGCAAAAAATATAGTAAAAAATTAAAGAAAAATATTTTAATAAAAATTGAAAATAAAAATGAACTTTTTCTCTTTCTGTATTCAAGGAAAAGAATAGTGTTAAAGAGACAAAAAAAAATAAGGAAATTGAATAGATGGACCTGCTAACAGATTGAATTAGGACTGAGATTACTTCCTTTTCCCCCAGAAGTCGGACTCTGTAGGACTTTATAGTCCATAAACTAAGCAGGCATTGAGACTTCTGTTCTTGAAGAGGGAAGTTGGCCCAGTGGGGTGGGGCTCAGTGTGACGGCTCCATTCTCCACTAGATGGCGCTTCTAGCCTACTGGGGTGGAGTGTTGCAGCGCCTGTAGTTGTATATGCGCATGCGCAGGATGGGGACCATGCGCCACCCAACTACCCAGTCTGTTTTACCGGATCAGCAATCGCGCACCTGTCCTCTGTTTTCAGCTCTCATCCACTTCCTGCTTCTTAACTGTCCGTGCCCAAGCCCCAGGCAGTACCTCTCTCCTGAGTTTTGTCTCAGATGCAGCTGTTTTCCCCGGCCACTTACTTCTGAAGGACTACGGCTTTGGCCCGTTCTGCCCCTCTGTGGGAGGGTCTCACTGAGCAATGGCCGAAAGTCAGCTGCACCCAAGAACGCTTGTCAGACCCTGCTGTTGCGGGTGCCCTGCGACTGGCCAGGTGCCAGCCCGTCCCAGAAAAATTGCACGAGATCGTGTAGCAGCAGCATTTCAGGGATTATGGAAAATCACAACACACATCTGGCACCAGGCTTCACCTTCAACAACCTTGCCCCAGCACCAGCGAATGTGGCCACCTGCTGGAATCTGCTGGGACCAGGTGGCTTCAACAGTCTGTACCAAATGTCCTTCCAGCAGTGGAACCGCTTTTCCCCGTGTGGCCCGAGAACCTCCTGGACCCCACTCTGTTCCTGGGGATTTGCCCTTCCCACCAGAACACTGCCAGGTATCGAGCTATGGAGTTGCAGACTGCACTCCCCTTGTTTACAGTCTTAATAGAATTTAAACCCTGTCCTTTCTCCTTTCTCCCTTTTTAGTTTAGTCCCTGCGGCTGTTTCCAATTTTCCACTTTCTGTCCAGCTGCTTTTGGGGAGGGGTGCTTTTCCCATATTCACCACCTCCCCCCCAGTCTCTGTCCTCTCTCTGCTCGCAGAAGCACCTCCCTTCCTGTGCCTTCTCACTCCCCAAATTCACTTCTCCGTGCCACATACCTGCTGAATTCTGTGGTTCAGGTTTTGCAGATTGTTGTGTTAATCCTCCCGTCAGTTTTCTAGGTGTATAGGATGGTTTAGTGTTGGTCTGGGTGTATTTCATGGATGCGAGACACACAAAAAAACTTCCATGCTGTTCTGCCATCTTGGCTCCTGTTTCTATTTCTTGTAATATCTTTATCTGACTTAGGTATACAGGTAGTACTGCTTTCATAGAATGAGTTGGAAAGTATTCCCACTTCCGTGTATTTTTTTTTTTATTTTGGGGAGTGTCTTTTAGGGATTGGTGTTAGTCTTTAAATATTTGGAAAAATCACCAGTGAAGCAATCTGGGCCTGGATTTTGTGAGAAGTTTTTTATGATTAATTTGATCTCAGATTTTTTAACATCTTCTTGAATCAATTTTCACAGTTTGTGTCTAGGAATTTGTTTCATGTAGATTGTTTAGTATGCTGACATACAATTTTTCATAGCCTTCTCTTATAACTCTTTTTATTTAACTAAAGTCAATAGTGATGTCCTCTCTCTCATTCTTGGCTTTTGTAATTTGAGTCTTCTCTGTTTTATGAGTCCAATTAAAACTTTGTCAATTGTTCATTTTCAAGAAACAAACTTTAATTGTGTTAATTAATTTTATTGTTTTTCTCTTCTAGTTTTCTTTTATTTCTACTCTAATATTTATTATCCCCTTCTTTCTCCTTGCTTTGTTTCTGCTTTTCTAGTTTCTTAAAGTAGAAGCTTAGAGTATTGATTTGAGATCTCTCTCTCTCTCTCTCTCTCTCTCTCTTTTTTTTAAATATAGGTGTTTGCAGCTATAAATTCCCTTCTGTTTTATAGACAAACAGTCTATAAATTCCTGCTGTTTTAGTCACATCCTATAATTTTGGTATGTCTTATTGTCCTTTCCATTCATATGGAAATAACTGCAAATTTCTTTTGTGATTTTTTTTTGTCCCATTGATTAACTAGAAGCATGCATTTTGAACCTCCAAAATTTCTTTCTGTTGCTGATTTCTAACTTCATTATGGTCAGAAAACATACATTTTATGATTTATATAATTTCAATGTAATGTGATCTTTTAAAGCCTTAACCATCTTGTCTTTCTTTGAGAATGTTTCATGCATATTTGGAAAGAATTTGTTTTCTGCAATTTCTAAGTTGAGTGTTCTGTAGATTTAAGTCTAGTTGGTTTATAGTGCTACTCAAGTGTCCTAGATCCTTGATGACTTTCTGTCTAGTTTTCCTATCTATTATTGAAAGTGGGGTATTTAATTATCTAATTATTATTAAACTGTATGTTTCCACTTTAAATGTCAAAGATAAAAGAAATTAATACTTTATAATGGATCAGAAGAATAAGCAATCATTGGCACCAGGGTGTTGCTATGTTTCTTTGAAGGATAAGTTAATATTTTTGTTTGTTTGTTTTATTCAAATATAATTAACATACAGCATTGTATTAGTTTTGGGTGTACAATGTAATTATTCAACAATTCTATACATTACTCAGTGCTCCTTATAATAAGTGTACTCTTAATCCCCTTTACCTGTTTCATCCATCTTTCACCTACCTCTGGTAACTACCAGTTTGCTTTCTGTATTTAATAATCTGTTTTTTTTATTTGTCTCTTTTTTTTCTTCGTTTGTTTCTTAAATTCCATGTATGAGTGAAATAATATAGTGTCTTTCTCTGAATGACTTATTTCACTCAGCATTATACGCTATAGATCCATCTATGTTGTTGCAAATGGCAAGATTTTATTGCGTGGCAAGATTTTTTTTTATTTTCATGGCTGAATAATATTCTATATATTTAACATATAATATTCCACTATAGATATAGATATACATATAGATAATATAGATATATTACGCATCTCCTTTTTCCATTCATCTATGGATGGACACTTGGGTTGTTTCCATAATTTGGATATTGTAAATAATGCTGTAATAAATGGGTTTATGCATTCCATTGAATTACTGTTTTTGTATTCTTTGGGTAAATAACCAGTAGTGCAATTACTGTATCATAAAGTGGTTCTATTTTTAACTTTTTGTGGAAGTTTCATATTGTTTTCCACAGTAGCTGCACCAATCCACCTCCTCACCAAACGTGCATAAGGGCTGCTTTTTCTCCACTCTTGCCAAAACTTCTTGTTTCTTCTATTTTTGATTTTAGCCATTCTAACAGGTGTGAGGTGATATCTCCCTGTTGTTTTGGTTTGCATTTCCTTTGATGATGAGTAATAGTAAGCATCTTTTCATGTGTCTGTTGGTCATCTGTATGTGTTTTGGAAAAATATCTATTCATGTTCTTTGCTTATTTTTAATTGGATTATTTGCTATTTTGGTGTTGAGTTGTATAATATCTTACATATTTTGTATATTAAACCTTTATCTGATAACTTTTCCCATTTTGTCTATTTAATTTATTGTTTCTTATGCTGTGTAAAGGTTTTTATTTTGATGTAGTCCCAGTAGTTTCATTTTGCTTTTGTTTCCCTTGCCAAAGGAGACATACCTAGAAATATGTTTCTATGGCTAATGTCAAAGAGATGACTGCCTGTGTTTTCTTCTAGGAATTCTATGGGTTTAGTTCTTACATTAGGTCTTTAATCCATTTTGAGTTTATTTTTGTGTATGGTGTAAAAAAGTGGTCCAGTTTAATTATTTTGCATGTAGCTCTCCAGTATTACTAACACCATTTGTTGAAGAAACTGTCTTTTACCCTTTGCATATTCTTGCCTCCTTTGTTATAGATTAATTGACCATAAAAGCATGAATTTAATTCTGGACTCTCCATTCTGTTCCATTGTCTATGTGTCTATTTTTGTCTTAGTACCATACTGTTTTGATCAGGTAATGTTTTTTAAAAGATTTTTTTTTCATTCATCTTAGAAAGTAATCCTAGACAAGGACACCTGGGTAACTCAGTCAGTTCAGCATCTGACTCTTGATTTCATCTCAGGTCATGATATCATGGTCCTAGGATCAAGCCTGCATTAGATTCTGTGCTGGGCGTGGAGCCTGCTTTAGATTCTCTCTCTCCCTTTCTGTCTGCCTGTCCCCAGCTTGTGCTTTTTCTCTCTTTCTCAAAAAACAACCAACCAACCAACCAACAAACAAAAATATTTAAAAAGCAAAAAAACCCAGAAAACAAATGAAAAAACACTAATCCTAGACTCAATGTGGTGATTATTTCACAATATATACATATATCTCTATGTCATACACCTGAAACTAACAGGATTGTATATGTCAATTATGTCAGTTTTAAAAAATAAGTGAATAAACAGGAAATGGCAAAATATTTTAGAAAGTAATATTTTAAACAGTATCTAAATCTAATATCTAGATTTTTAATTCTATGTTCACCTATAGCTCGAAACCCTAAACATCTAAGTCTTTAGCTGTTGTGACTTAAGTCTTAAGTAAATATATAAACCACATATCTATTTTTCTCAATTGGACTATTATAAAAGCAAACAAACAACCTAACAAATACTTGTAATTATTTGAGTTACTCAATTAAAATAGGTATTCCTAATATTTTCTAGTCCTTATTCATCATTGAACAGTTCTTTCACTTTTTCAATGCAGCAATGTTCTTGATTTCCACAGAAGCAATTCTAAACTTTTACTTCTATTTTGAAACCCTTATTTTTATATCAATACCAATTCTCCTCGTGTCTTTTTTTACCTGTCATAATTTTTTCTTCCATTTCCCAATGTATAAAGAATAATAAACACAGTTTTACTCATAGATATCACTCACACCTTCTTTTTAAAGGTATATAATGGAACTTTGTGAAGTTAGACTTGTGAACTAATTTAGAAGAATTCATTCTCTTGAAACCTCTTTACAACTGCACTTTAATTCTCACAAATCTATGCTAATTCTATACCTTTGATCTTGTGTGTCATTCCTTTTGATTGAGAATATAGTTTTTTTTAATTTAAATTTAAATTTTTATTTTTTAATATGAAATTTATTGTCAAATTGGTTTCCATACAACACCCAGTGCTCATCCCAACAGGTGCCCTCCTCAATACCCATCACCCACCCTCCCCACCCTTCCACCCCCCCATCAACCCTCAGTTTTTTCTCAGTTTTTAAGAGTCTTATGTTTTGGTTCCCTCCCTCTCTAACCTTTTTTTATTTTTCTTCCCCTCCCCCATGGTCTCCTGTTAAGTTTCTCAGGATCCACATAGCATAAAGAAATTGTAGTTTATATACACAATGGAATACTACGTGGCAATGAGAAAGAATGAAATATGGCCTTTTGTAGCAACATGGATGGAACTGGAGAGTGTTATGCTAAGTGAAATAAGTCATACAGAGAAAGACAGTTACCATATGTTTTCACTCCTATGAGAATATAGTTTTCTAATTTTAATCAAGGAGTAGAAATACTAGAATGGATGAACAGTGAGAGAATTAAAAATCTCTTTCTTACACTATTCCTCCTAGTCAACTTGATGAAAATATTTTCAATGATAAATTGCAGGGGAAAGATAACTAGCTTCACTCTTCTATTAAGAAACAAGCTCATAAAAAATAACTTGGAAAACTTTGAGGCCATCACTTTTTTAGTATGTTCTAGTTTTAATAAGGCATAAACATAGGATAATAACACTTAGATTTAAAAGAACTTGGGGTGCCTGGGTGGCTCAGTTAAGCGTCCAACTTCGGCTTAGGTCATGATCTTGTGGTTTGTGAGGGCATGATCTTGCAGTTTGTGAGTTCAAGACCCACATTGGGCTCTGTGCTGACAACTTGCAGCCTGGATCCTGCTTCGGTTTCTGTGTCTCCCTCTCTTTCTGCCCCTCTCCTGCTTATGCTCTGTCTCTCTCTCTTTCTCAAAAATAAATATTTAAAAAAAAATTAAGTAACTAAAAGCACTTATTGTCACATTTTTTTCTTTCTTGGAAAGCAGAAAATGCATGGTACACTGTTAAAAGAGCAAAGCTGTTTTATGATTTCTGATGTGTCTCTAAATATAGCTACATCACTGTGTGGTTAAAGATATTAATATACTAAGTTTACAGAACCTAGTATATCAGTGCTTAAGGAGCTTTTCTTGAAAAATATTTAACAAAGCGTAAGAGTCTCTTAACAACTGAGAACAAACTGAAGGTTGATGGGGGGTGGGAGGGAGGGGAGGGTGGGTAATGGGTATTGAGGAGGGCATCTTATATGGAAGCCAATTTGACAATAAATTTCATATTAAAAAATAAAAAAGTATACAGCTGACCCTTAAATAACACAGGTTTGAACTCAATGGGTCCAATTATGTGCAGTTTTTTTTCAATAAATACAGTACAGAACTATAAATGTACTTTCTTGAAAAAAAAGAAAATAAAGAAAAATATTTAACAAAATTCTCCAAATAGGAATAGCACTGTTTTTAATAGAATTATAGTAGCTCTTTTATTTATCTCTATAAGGCACAGTTGACACACAGAAAGACTTCTGAAATAGAACACATTTAAAATTTGGATGAAATTACATTCACCTAACTTGACTTATGTCACTTCTAGTAATATACCCCAAAGATGCACTTCTATGATTACAAAAAATTTAGATGCACATAGTTATTCTTTGCATCATTTGAAATCACAAAACATTATAAACAATATAACTGCCCATTTAAAGGAAAATGGTTGAGTAAACTATGCTACATTTATACAATTGAGTACTATGCATCTAGGAAAAGGAATGAGGAATATTTCTGTGAACTAATAACAAGTGATTTCCAGGACATGCTATAAAGTTGAAAAAGCAAATCACAAATGAATATTTATAATATGTTTTTCTTTTTGTAACAAAACTGAATTGGATGTAAAAAATAATGTGTCTGCTTATTTGTGATAAATGAAAACAAAAACCCAAATATGATAAATACAAACCAGAGACTAAAAATAATTTTTACTTACATGAGGGTTGTTGAGAAAGGGATGGAAAGAAGGTAGAATGAGAACATTGCAGCATAGATAAGAAGGAAATGATACTTTTATGAATGTAACTTTTTGTATAGTTCTGCTTCTTAGAACAATAGGAATTTTTTATATACATTTCACATGCTCTAAAAATTAAATAATTGGCAATAAATGGGATATGAAAAAATTCTAAATGGAATATAATCCCAAACAAATGAAGCTAACTTAGTAATAAGTAAATAAAATATCCACATTGAAGGAGTTGGGGAAGGAACGAACTGACTTAAGTAACTTTGGAAAACAGTACCTTGCATGGATACAGTAAGACTAAGACACAAAGAATCATAAATACTGCAATCTCATCAATAAACATATTTCTCACAGGTTGGAAACAATTATATGTGTATGCTAGAGTTGAAATAATAAGTAAATATATTGTAGATAATAAGAATCAGGCTCAATGATAATGGGAAAATTACAAATAAGCAAAAGGGGGGGCTAATATTAATCCTGTGGTGTTGAATTGGAATCCATGATGTCAGGATACATACTTGTTTTTAGATAGATGACAGATAGGTAGATACGGATATGGACATGATATATATGGATATAGATATGACTATGGAGTAATACTCACACAGGTACAGAAATACAGAAAGTGTGTGTGTGTGTGTGTGTGTGTGTGTGTGTGTGTGTGTGTGTGTGT
>NW_024412376.1:28018024-28018375 GCF_014898765.1 Herpailurus yagouaroundi
TGTGTGTGTGTGTGTGTGTGTGTGTGTGTGTGTGTGTGTGTGTGTGTATTTACTAGCCTGAACACTGAGAGGACCTGCAAGTAATGACTTTTCATTGTGAAATTCATGTGTAAGGCCCTTGTTTGGTTTATAAATGCTAATATTAAAAAAATAAAAGTAACCTGAACATCTTGCAGAAGTGTTTGATTACAAGCCTGGAACATAAAAATACAAGAAAAATAGAAGATGAACATAGAACATCTTGTGGGACCACAGTGAAAAAAAAGGATTAGAGAGGAAGGAAGGATGGAAGGAAAGAACAAAAGAAGGAAGGAAGGAAGGAAGGAAGGAAGGAAGGAAGGAAGGAAGGAA
>NW_024412376.1:28018385-28033052 GCF_014898765.1 Herpailurus yagouaroundi
GAAGGAAGGAAGGAAGGAAGGAAGGAAGGAAGGAAGGAAGGAAGGAAATAAAGGAATAGGGAAGGAGGGAATAAAGAAAAAGGGGGAAAGGGAGGGAACTTAGTAAAAGAACACAGGAGCTGATTTAAAAGAGTTCCTAAAAGGTAGAACTAGATAACAGTTACTTATCCAGAAAAACTAAATAAATGTTGTTGGCTTTAAATTATAACTCATAGAGTAAAATAAAAATCTACCAACCCATATTGATATAAATGAATAATCAATTAAATACATGAAGAGGAAGACAGCTTTCACTTATGAAATTCCAGTTAACAGATGTAAAAGAAAAGAGAAATTAAAAAACAATCACCATTAGGCAAAAACCTTACTAATCATATGCAGACATAATCCAACTATGAATACTAATATTATACAGAATAAATTTGAAGAAAAACAAGCAAAGAATCTCCCTCAAAATACTTGTTAAATAAGCAAGAAAAGCTAGTAACATGAGAAAAGAGAAACATACCAAAACTCACCCTAACAGAGTGGTGATGGTTAACATCAGTAATAAGATATATTGACATCTTAAGTCTCATAATATGATGCACAGAAATGGTACAAACTCATTTTGTGTCATTCTTTTAAAAATGCATACCCTTCATCCAATCTTAAAATGTATTAGACAAACATATAAAGGGACATTCATTAAAATAACTGAACAAGTCTTTAAAAATAAAAGTGTGGTTCAGTGGGATACCACCTTACACCTATCAGAATGGCTAACGTTAACAACTCAGGCAACAACACATGTTGGCAATGATGCAGAGAAAGAGGATCTCTTTTGCATTGTTGGTGGGAATGCAGGCTCGTGCGGCCACTCTGGAGAAGAGTATGGAGGTTCCTCAAAAACTAAAAATAGAACTTCCCTATGACACAGCAGTGGCACTACTAGGCATTTATCCATGAGATACAGGTATGCTGTTTTGAAGGGACACATGCACCCCCATGTTTATTGCAGTGCTAACAACAATAGCCAAAGTATGGAAAGAGCCCAAATGTCCATTGATAGATGAATGGATAAAGAAAATGTCATATATATATATATATATATATATATATATATATATATATATAATGGAGTATTACTCGGCAATCAAAAAGAATGAAATCTTGCCATTTGCAACTACGTGGATCGAACTGGAGGGTATTATGCTAAATGAAATTAGTCAGAGAAAGACAAAAATCATATGACTTCACTCATATGAGGACTTTAAGAGACAAAACAGATGAACATAAAGGAAGAGAAACACAAATAATATAAAAACAAGGAGGGGGACCAAACAGAAGAGACTCATAAATATGAAGAACAAACTGAGGGTTACTGGATGGGTTGTGGGAGGGGGGATAGGGTAAATGGGTAAGGGGCACTAAGGAATCTACTGCTGAAATCATTGTTGCACTATATGCTAACTAATTTGGATGTAAATTTTAAAAAATAAATAAAATTAAAAAAAATTTTTTGAAGAGCTGTTATACTGTTTTTCATAGTGGTTGCACCATTTTGCAATCCCACCAACAGTGTATATGGTTGCCAACACTTGTTATTTTCTGTTTTTTTGAGAGCAGCCACCCCAATGGGCGTGAGGTGATATTTCACCATGGTATTTGTATTTCTCTTATGACTAGTGATGCACCGCATCTTTTCATGTTTGTCATCTGTATGTCATCTTGGAGAAATGTCTTTCCAAACACTTTGCCTAATTTTTAATTGGGTTATTTGGTTTTTGTTGAGTTGTAGGACTTCTTTGTGTGTTCTGGATATTAAAAGAATGCAACTTTGAAGGTAGAAATAAATGGGAGTGAATTTTTTTAAATATTATGAGCCAATAAATATTATAATTAACTATGAAAAAAATAAAAGTGTGGTTAACCCATTCATTCTTTAGTAGGGTGTTCTTTAAACTCCATGTATTTGAGGTTTTCCAAATTTTTTCTTATAGTTGATTTCAAGTTTCATAGCATTGTGATCTGAAAATATGTATGGTTTGATCTTGATCTTTTTGTACTGTTGAGGGCTGATTTGTGACTCAATCTATGATCTATTCTGGAGAATGTCCACGTGCACTCAAGAAGAATGTGTATTCTGTTGTTTTAACTAGAGTTTATTTTGATAAGAAAAATAAGCCAGAGAAAGACAAATACCATAGGGTGTCCCTTATATGTGGAATTTAAGAAATGCAATAGATGAACATAAGGGAAAGCAAGGAAAAATAAAGTAAAAACATAGAGGGAAGCAAACCATAAGATATTAAATACAGAGAACAAACTGTATTTGAACCCAGAGGTGGGTAGAGGTATGGGCTAAATGGTTGAGGGCATTAAGGAGGGCACTTTTAGGGATGAGCAGTGGGTGTCATTTGTGAGATGAGATGAATCACTGGGTTCTGCTCTTGACACCAAGACTACACTGTATGTTGACTAATTGAATTTAAATTAAATTTAATTAATTAATTAATTAAAGGTGTGAAAAATATAGAAGGACTGTGGAAAAGTAATAGACCGAAAGAAAGAAAGGAACATGATATCCTGCTAGAATCCTAGAGCCTAAGGAGGACATTAGTGGAAAAACTGTTGAAGTCAAATAATGTTTTGGGGTTAGATAGTAGCATTACACTAATGTAAATTTCCTGTTTTGGATAGTTATACTTAAAGTTATGTAAGATGTTAAACAACTAGAAGAGGTTTGGTGAAAGATTTATGAAAATCCTAGTATTTTTGACATTCTTTTGAAAGTCTAAAGATCATTCAAAATATAAAGTTAAAAAATATCAGAAAGAGGAGAAAAAAGGAGGCATAAATCTACGGAGCAAACTGACATTTACTTGGGTCTTATTTGCTTTCTCTAGGGGGCCGAGAGCCATGTGTTTATAGAGTTTTTACTTAAGAGATACAAGATAACCTGGGTAAACAGCCAAAGCAGGGAAAGAGCCAGACAGATACAGGCATACCTCATGTTGTTGTGCTTTACGGATACTGTGCTTTTTACAAATTGAAGATCTGTGGCAACCCTTTGTGGAATAAAACTATTAGCAGCACTGTTTTTCCAACAGCATTTGCTCATTTCATGTCTCTGCGTCACATTTTGGTAATTCTCACAATATTTCTAACTTTTCATTATTCCATTTGTGTTGGGATACCAATGATCAGTGATCTTTGATGTTACTGCTGTAATTGTTTTGGGGTGCCACAGACCATGACCATACAAAGTGGCAAATTTAATTGATAAATATGTATGTTCTGACTGCTCTACCAACTGACAGTTCTCCATCTTTGGGCCACCCTTTCCTATTCTTACACCTCTTGCACCAGTTAGTCAAGAGGTGAATTCAAAGGAAAAGTTCTTGCAGAAAGTTAAAAGTGGTACTTTAGTAGGGGGCGCCTGGGTGGCTCAGTCAGTTAAGTGTCCGACATCAGCTTAGGTCATGATCTCTCGGTTTGTGTGTTTGAGTGCCGTGTCGGTCTTTGTGCTGGCGGTTCGGAGCCTGGAGCCTGCTTCAGATTTGGTTTCTCCTTCTCTCTCTGTCCCTCCCCTGCTCACACTCTGCATCTCTCTCAAAAATAAATAAACATTAAAAATTTTTAATGAAAAATAGAAATATTCTTTAATATAAAGAGAGTTCTGAGTGGTCTGGGTAGAAGATCAAACCAGCCACAACATTCCCTAAAGTCACAGCCTCCTCCAGAGCAAGACCCTAGCTTTCTTCAATTCTGTGAAGAATGAGAGATAAAAAAGCTGCAGGAAAAAAAAAATGAAGCTAGCAGAGGTTGGTTCATGAGGTTTAAGGAAAAAAAAAATCTTCATAATAGAAGGGTGTAATGTGAAGCAGCAATGCTGTTGTAGAAGCTGCAGCAAATTATTCAGAAGATTTAGCTAAGATAATTGATGAAGGTAGCTACATTGAACAACAGATTTTTCAGGGTACACAGAAAGTCTTATTTTATTAAAAAAAATAATTTTTGGGGGCGCCTGGGTGGCGCAGTCGGTTAAGCGTCCGACTTCAGCCAGGTCACGACCTCACGGTCCGGGAGTTCGAGCCCCGCGTCAGGCTCTGGGCTGATGGCTCAGAGCCTGGAGCCTGTTTCTGATTCTGTGTCTCCCTCTCTTTCTGCCCCTCCCCCGTTCATGCTCTGTCTCTCTCTGTCCCAAAAAAATAAACGTTGGAAAAAAATAATTTTTATTTTTGAGAAACAGAGAGAGAGAGAGAGAGAGAGAGAGAGAGAGCGAGCATGAGTGGGGGAGGGGCAGAGAGAGAGGGAGACACAGAATCCAAAGCAGGCTTCAGGCTTAGAGCTATCAGCACAGAGCCCCATGCGGAGCTCGAACTCAGGAATCATGAGATCATGACCTGAGCTGAAGTCGGATGCTTAACCGACTGAGCCACCCAGGTGCCCCAGTTTTTTTTTTAAGTTTATTTATTTATTTTGAAACAGAGTACAAGTAGAGGAAGGGCAGGGGCCTGGGGGGGGGGGGGGTGGTGTAGAATCCCAAGCAGGCTCTGCGGTCATGTGTAGTGTGTAAAGCCATGTTTGAACTCACGAATGTTGAGATCATGACCTGAGCCAGAACCAAGAGTCAAGACATTCAACCAACTGAGCCACCCAGGCACCCCTACATGGAACAGTCTTACATTGGAGGAAGATCCCATTTAGGACTTCCATAGGTAGAGAAGGGTCACTGCCTGGCTTCAAAGCTTCAACGGACAGGCTAACTCTCTTGTTAGGGGCTAACACAGCTGGTTACTTTACATTGGAGCTCATGCTCATCTACCATTATGAAAATCCTAGTGCCTTTCAGAATCCTGCTAAATCTACTCTTGCTTATGCTCTCTCAGTGGAACAACAAAGCCTAGATGACAGCACATTTATTTACAAACTGGTTTGCTGAATATTTTAATCCCACTGTTGAGGTCTACTGCTCAGAAAAAAGATTCCTTTCAAAATATGACTTGTTACCAACATCACAACTGGTCACCCAAGAGTGCTGATGGAGATGGGCAATGAGATTAATGTTGTTTTTGTACCTGCTAACGTGACATGCATTCTGTAGCCCATAGAATTAGGAGTAATTTTGACTTTTACATCTTATTATTTAAGACCTACATTTCATAAGGCTGCAGCTGCCATAGATGGTGATTCCTCTGATGGACTTGGGCAAAGTAAGTTGAAAATATTCTGGAAGGAATTTACCATTCTAGATGCCATTAAGAACATTCATGATTCATAGGAAGATGTAAAAATATCATTTAACAGAAGTTTGGAAGAGGTTGATCTTAACCTTCATGGATGACTTTGAGGGATTCAAGACATCAGTGCAGGAAGTGACTGCAGATGTGATGGAAATAGCAAGGGAATTGAGTTAGAAGTGGAGCCTGAAGATGTGCCTGAATTGCTTCAATCTCATGATCAAACTTTAAGTGATGCAAAGTTGCTTCATATGGCTGAGCAGAGAAAGTGGTTTTGTGCTATGGAATCTATTCCTGGTGAAGATGCTGTGAGCATTGTTGAAATAACCACAAAGGGTTAAGAATAATGCATAAACTTAGTCGGTAAAGTAGCAGCAGGGTTGAGAGGATTGATTCTGAATTTGAAAGAAATTCTCTTGTGGGTGAAGTGCTATCAAACACCATCACATGCTACAGACAAATTGTTTGTGAAAGAAAGAGTCAAATTTCATCATTGTTGTGTCTTAAGAAATTCCCACAGCTACCCCAATCTTTAGCACCCCCCCACCCTAATTAGTCAGCAGACAGCAGCCACCATTGAGGCAAGATCTTCCAACAGCAAAGATGATTCACTGAAAGCTCACATGACAGCATACTTTTAAGTTCATTTATTTATTTTAAGAGAAAGTGGGCATGCACACGCATGGGGGAGGGGGAGAGAGAGAGACAGGGAGAGATAGAGAGAATTCCAAGCAGGCTCTGCTGTGCACTGTTAGCACAGAGACTAACACAAGGCTTGAACTCATAAACTGTGAGATCATGACCTGAGCTGAAATCAAGAATCAGACAATCAACTGACTGAGCCATCCAGATGCCCAGATAGCATTTTTATATAATAAAATACCTTTTAAGGTATGTACATGGGCTGTTTTTTTTTTTTTTTTACATATAATGCTACTATACACTTAACAGACTACTATATAGTGTAAATAAGTTTTAGGTGCACTAAGAAAACAAAAAAACTAATTGGACTCACTATTCCAATATTTGGTGTATTGTGGTAGTCTGAAACTCACAGTATCTCTAAGTTATGCCTGTACCATAAAGGTTTATCACTTAAGTTGGAGTACTGGATAACTTTGCACAGTGCGTAAGGAGGTGGTGATATTTTCCTGCCTCTGCTTTATTTGTGGATGGGCAAAAAACAAAACCAACCAAATAAACAAAATGAAGATGAAAACAACGTAAAGAAATGTGAAAAAAGTCTTACCTCATGGCAGTTCTCACACTGAGAAATATAAAGGCAGTAGAATTTTTTTTAATGTTTATTTATTTTTGAGAGAGAGACAGAGAGTGACTAGGAGACAGGCAGAGAGAGAGAGAGAGAGAGAGAGAGAGACAGACAGAGAGACCGAGAGAGACAGAGAGACAGACAGACAGAATCCAAAGCAGGCTCCATGCTCTGAGTGGTTAGCACAGAGCCTGACACAGGGCTTGAATTCATGAGCTGTGAGATCATGACCTGAGCCAAAATCAGATGCTTAACTGACTGAGCCACCCAGGTGCCCCTCAAGGTAGAAGAAATTGTAAAGTGGTCTCAGGTTGATAGTATCCAAAGCTCATGACATAACAAGACACTTCTATTTTTTTTTATTTTTTTTCAACGTTTTTTATTTATTTTTGGGACAGAGAGAGACAGAGCATGAACGGGGGAGGGGCAGAGAGAGAGGGAGACACAGAATCGGAAACAGGCTCCAGGCTCTGAGCCATCAGCCCAGAGCCTGACGCGGGGCTCGAACTCACGGACCGTGAGATCGTGGCCTGGCTGAAGTCGGACGCTTAACTGACCATGCCACCCAGGCGCCCCAACAAGACACGTTTTAAATACAGGCCTGAAAAAATTGGCAGAGATAGATATACAAGAAACAAACCACCTGGGATGACAGCCAGGGGATACATAGAGTATATTTTGAATATAATGTGTACACACACACACATACACACACACACACACACACACTTGACTTATACAGACAATGGAATATTATCCATGCAAAAAAGATATGAGCTATCCAGTCACAAAAATACACAGAGAAACTTTGAATGAAACTTTGAAACTTACTAAGTGAAGGAAGCCAATCTGAAAGGGCCACATACTGTATGATTCCAACTGTATGACATTCTGGAAAGGTTAAACTGTGGAGATAGTTAAAAGCTCAATGGTTGCCAGGGTAGAGATGAATAGGTGGAGACTAGGGCATTCTTGGGGCAATGAAACTACTCTCTGTCATAATACAAAGGTGGATATATGTCATTATAAATTTGTTCAAACCCATAGAATGTACAGCACCCATGTAATGTAAACCATGGATTCTGGGTGATAATTTTGTGTCATTATAGGCTCATCAGTTGTTACAAATTGCCACTCTGGCTTGGATTTTGATATTGAGGGAGGCTATGCAAATACAGGGCAAGGCATACATGGGAAATCTCTTCAATTTCCTCAGTTTTGCTGTGTATCTAAAACTACTTGATAAAAATAGCTTCTCTTTAAAATATCTGATGTGTTTAAAGACATGAGAGATAGCCTTGAAAGTATAATGAAGGAAGAAACTGGTATCAAAAAGGACAAGCCAATTTTGAAAAATAACAAAATAGAACTATAATAAACTCTAATAGAACTGAAAACAAATTCTTGAAATTGTACCCCAGTGAATTTGACAAAGAAGAGAGAACTAGTGAAATAAAAGAGCATAAGAAATTACACAGGAAAAAAGGTGATATAAATTATGGACATCAGAAAAATAAAGATTTCAGGCAAAACCACCAAAAATTTCACATACTATGTGGAAAATTACATTTAGAAATTCTAGTGTAGCTATGAGATGTGGTTCAATTGGAGAACGACAATACTTAAATGAGTCCTATTCCTGTTATCTGCTATAATGATACCAATGTGAGGTAATGACAGCAATACATCAGGGTTGTACCAGTGGAGATGCAATGGATGAAAAGAATGTGGAAGCCATTTTGAAAAGACACATTAGTATTTGACAATTGATTAATATAGTTTTGAAGCACTTTCTTCTGTTTATTTGTATTAGTTAAACTTAAAAATTTGGTAGAGATTAAAAAAAAAAAAACAAAAACCAAAAAAACAAACTGGGGCACCTGAGTGGCTCAGTTGGTTAAGCATTTGACTCTTGATTTCAGCTCAGGTCATGATCTCCTGGTTCATTCATGAGATTAAGCTTGCACTAGGCTCCCTGCTGACAGCACGGAGCCTGCTTGGGATTCTCTCTCTCTCTCTCTCTCTCTCTCTCTCTCTCTCTCTCTCTGCCCCTCTCTGTCTGCCTGCTTGCGGGCTCTCTCTCTCTCTCTCTAAATAAATACATAAACTTAAAAAAAAATAAATACAAACATACTAAGTCATATAGAATGTTTAACCACCACCACACATTTAGGGATATGGTTGGCCTAATTTTTATGATTATTTTGTAAATATTTATTTATTTTTGAGAGAGAGCATGAGCTGGGGATGGGCAGAAAGAGAGAGGGAGACAGAGAATCCGATGCAGGCTCCAGTCTCTGAGCTGTCAGCACAAAGCCTGACGCAGGGCTCGAACTCACAAACTGTGAGAACATGACCTGATCTGAATCCGGATGCTTAAAATTCAGATACTATGCCATTTAACTCCGTCTCTAATGTATTTCCAGGATGCATATATAACTTTGCAATAAATAGGAAAATCGTTCATTCCAATAAAGGAAGTGTAAACAATTCTACCATTAAAATACTCAACATACCAATGAGTAGTACTAACACATTTTTACTGCCCAAAGTTCTCTGACTAGCATTGTTTGGAATATGGTTTGAAAATAAGTTTAAATTCTTCATTTGTGAGATGAACAAAATCCTATTTATAAACCGAAGGTAAAATAAAAATCGTTTTTCTAAATCTATCAAGTATTTGTTCATAAATGTTATACATCAGCTGCTTTCTTTATTGTAGCACAGAAGATAATGCCATCAACAAAAACCACCAATTAACAAAGTCTGCTTTACAAACCTTACATAACTATCCTAGGACAATACAAGTAGAAAACACCAAACCTAGAATTAAAAAAATTAAAAAAAAACTTAAGCCAGCATAAAACTGTATTCCTTTCACTACATGATGTTGCCCCTCCAGCTGTTCTATCAATTCACACATCCAAGATACTCTGCATTTATACACGACTTGGAAAAACCAGTCTACATTTCATGCTTGGTCACATTGTATTCTGATAGAATTGAAACATCAGGCATAATTTAATTTACTTTTCATTTAATTTCAGATTTAAGACATAGAGAAAATCTTATTGTCTTCCAAATAACAAAGCTTATCATACTCCTCTGTTTAAAAAAAAAATCCAAATGGTTGCTCTTTGTCAGTGAATTAATATATAGCACCTTCACTGTCACTACTCATAATCAGTTCCCAAACTAACTTTTGTCTTGTCCAGGACCCATCACACTCACACATTCCACAGTGAGTTCATATGCAATCCATGATCCATGAACTTATTATTGTTTGTAAGGGTGACTCTAACATATTCCTTTCTATCTTTCAATTACTGATTCTTTATCTGCTAAGTCAACCAGCTCAGAATTATCCTTTTCCCATATTTTTAAAACAGTTATTAAGAGCTTATGTCATTACCCAACGTGTTTTGTATAGCTAGATAACTAGAGGTCAAGCATTGGCCACTTAGGTACTGGGGATAAAATAAGAATGAAAAACTTTTTAAAAAGTAGATTGTTATTTATTTAGAATAGAAACAATAGAAACATTGAGATCTAAAGTATTAGATTCATTTTTTTTTTATTACCAAGGGTAGCATCGACAGTCTTTGCCTTCTTTACATTCTATAACACATTATAAAGGAATTATCTTTCATATGTCTTTCTTTTTAAAAAATGTTTATTTATTTTGGGAGAGAGCACACATTTAATTTGTGTGCAAGTTGGGGAGGGGCAGAGAGATTGGGAGAGAGAGAATCCTGAGGAGGCTCCACGCTGTCAGCTCACAGTCCAATCTCGGGCTTGATCTCACCACCGTGAGATCATGACCTGAGACGAAATCAAGAGTCAGCTGCTTAACCAACTGAGCCCCTCATATGGCTCTCTAGGTTTGTATCAGCTTCCAGCATTTTAACCTATGTGCTTTCAAAGCCATCTAACGCCTTCTAACATGTCTTTAAGGTGAAGATTTTGCCAGCGTCCCTCCCACTGGGACATCATCCTTTTCAACACAATCATGTTCCTCATTTATGTCTATATGTTCACTTGATTAAGTTTATTTAGTCAGTCTGGCAGCATATCTAGAGTCCCCTAAAGACTGTCACTCTCAACGTTCCCACACCTCACTCTTTGTTTTGTAATTCCATTTATGTTTGATGCGATTTTACTTCTGGCATTTATAATTTTTCATTTTTTTTCTTCACTCTCGTATTGTTGGCCAGTTTCCTTTTTTATCATCCGTGTTGGTAAATGTCACGTGGGTTTATCACTGAGAGAGAAAGAGGCAGCACAGTAACATGCCCTGCTGATAGTGTGTGACCTTAATAACATGCACAGAGACCAGTCCCTTTTAGATTAAAACAAAACAAAACAAAACAAAACAAAACAAAACAAAACAAACCAGTGACATAATTGTCCAGAGATCACTTTGTGTATCTATTATTTACTTACTGACTTCTGGACCAAAGAGGTGGCAGTGAATTTTGCACTTCACAGTTTCTCACATGTAATGGTTACTGACAACTAAAAATTGGACCATATTGTTAGAGGATTTGCATTATTTAACTAAACCATAGTAACTAAAATTCATACTTCTCAGAGTTATTTAAAGCAATGTTGGCTGTAATTCCTCAACAGAAAAGAATGTGTAATACAATAAAAATGCCATTTTTCATAAACATTTTTCAATAGGTGTTTACAAGCAGGATATTCATAGAATCTTGGTGAGATTGTTATGTATCATATGCTCTTGTGTGCCTTGAGAGGGCAGAATAGTGATTTCAAAGGTTGAATATAATTAATGATTACTATAGTTCGTATCAGTCATATATTACTTATAAAAATTAAAATGATCTGTATGTTCTTTGATTACTTAATTTTTGATGTAATAAGATTACCATAGTTAGTATCAGTCATATATTACCCATAAAAATTAAAATGATCTGTATTTTTGGGGCACCTTGGTGACTCAGTAGGTTAAGTGCCCAAATCTAGATATCAGCTCAGGTCATGATGTAACAGTTCATGAGTTAGAGCTTCACATTGTCAGCGCCGTGCTGACAATGCAGAATCTGCATGGGATTCTTTCTCTCCCCCTCTCTCTACCCACCCCTGACTCAAGCTCACACACTCTCTCAAAATAAATAAACTTAAAAAAGTTTAAAAATTTAAAATGATCTTTATTTTTAAATGAGTTAAGGCAAAGACTGTAACTGCCTATTATGGATTAACTGGAAAATGTTGATAACAATGATGGCAACTTTCTTACATTCTAGTTCCATAAGTGAGAGTGCATTGACACGAAAATCTTGATTCATCTTTCAATTGGATATACACTATTAAGTTAATCAGGTTGCTCATACACAAAAATTCAATTTAAGACATTGGCCATATAGGTTTTTCTAAGTGCATAGCAGCTGGTATGTACTCTTAATTAAATTTTTTCTTTTCTCCTCTCAAAAACTTACTTAGTCATGAAAAGTGTTAACATAATAACTGATAACTCTTCACGAAATACACATCTTTAGTATTAAAAAGCCATTTATGCATTAGTTGTAAAACAATACACAAAAACAGTGTTTAGAAAAACCGTTGTTTCATTTTAACTATATAGTAGGATCAGGCATATGAAAGACATTGGGGCTTGTTTTAAATTCAACATGAAATATCACAGATAATAACTGTTGGAAAAATAAACAAACCGAAGGTCAAAAAGAAAGCAAAGCTCTTTCGTTATTGCCTTATTTCACAGAAGGGTGTGCCACAGTTAGGAACTCGGATTTGGAGTTGCTGGGATTTAGTCCTTTTGCTCTTCTTGTAGCCTTTTCAACAGGTTATGCATAGACTACTGACCCACGCAGTCACGGTTTAGAGCTACCTTTAAGTCACGATTTAGCAGCTACCTTTAAGGATAGTTTTTCTTGAAAACTCAGATTCCTAGCACCTGGGAGAAGCAACAGCCTCTGCAGTCTGTGGGCACAAACTATTTACTGTTCCTGTGGGAGGAGGTGGCTGAAGCTGACTCTGGCAGAAGATGGATGGGATGGGGTGATGCCAGCTGTTTTTATGTAAATCAAGGCACAAAGAAGATTAGGAGGCAGGAGAAATGCAGAAGCAACTTTTTTTTTTTTAATCTTTTTCTGCTCTTGTCTGCATCACACCAGAGCCACCAGTTCACCCCAGCTTCCAGCTTCATTTGGCATAAAGAACTAGGCTCCCGTAACCTTTCAAAAGTGCCAACCTCAAGGATGTGGTGCCTCTGTCTTAGCTACCTGAACCTTAAGTCTGAGGGGCTTTATGTTTTTTTAACATATATATTCTTAATGTTTATTTACTTTTAAGAGGCAGAGGGGAGGGAGGGGCAGAGAGACAGGGAGACACAGAATCCAAAGCAGGCCTCAGGCTCTGAGCTGAGGGCACAGAGCCCGACATGGGGCTCGAACCCAGGAACCTTGAGATCATGACCTGAGCCAAAATTGGGCACTCAACTCACCGAGCCACTCAGGGACCCCCTTCTCTGAAATCTTGATGTACCTAAAGTTATTTTCATCAGTGAAGTTTGAATTTGATCTGACAAACATTATACTTAAAACACATCAAGGAAATGGAAATTGTGTGTGTAAGTTGGGTGTTGGTACTTGCAGAGTGAAAAGTAAAGAACAAAACCAAAACAGAGAAACCTAAAATGGAGAGAAATTCATTCAATAACAACTTAGAGATGTAGATTAGATCAAAGCATCAGATGAAAGAGTAGAAATGAAAGGCTTTCAGGAAATTATGAATGAAAGGGGAGCAGTGGACATATTTTTAACAAACATTACTGAATTATTTAACACTTTAAGGTAAATACTTAGATAGTTTGATAAAAATTTTAAAAAATATCAATTCAGGAAACTAATTCTACACAATAAAGTCTAATTACCCCAAATAACAGGAAATATTATATTAAACATAATAACCCTGAAGACATTCCCATTAAATTCAAGATAAGATAAATAGCAGTCCTTACTAATACTTTTCGTACTATTGTGTGTGTGTGTGGGGCGGGATTTAGTTAATAAAACAAAAATTTTTCAAATTTGTACATTGTGAAAAAGTAGATAAAAATCAGGTTGTATATTACAATTTTATAATCATGATCAACGGAACAGCAGTCATAATGCAATGTAAATGTTTATGTGTGCAACATCTTGGCCAGAGCTGTTAACATTGTCTTCACTTCAATTGAGTTATGTATATTTTTGGAACTACACATGTTGAATTTAAATGTCACTTGATATACCTTCAAGAAAAAGAGCATACTATGACTTGACATTGAAACAAAAAGTTATTTTGTATACAAAAAGGCTTGGGAGTGGGAGAGAACCAAAGCATAAGAGACTCTTAAAAACTGAGAACAAACTGAGGGTTGATGGGGGGTGGGAGGGAGGAGAGGGTGGGTGATGGGTATTGAGGAGGGCACCTTTGGGGATGAGCACTGGGTGTTGTATAGAAACCAGTTTGACAATAAACTTCATATATTGAAAAAAAAAGTTTTGGGAACAGTGGTGGAGATTTACATCTGATATGGTAAAACAGATATTTTTGTTTGAGTAATGCCTACAATTTATGTTTTATTGCAAAGAAAAAAACATACAACATTCTATGGGACTTGAGAAAAGAAGAAACACTAGTACAGAAAGCTTTGTTATAGTTTGTCATTTATATATAAACCAAATGATTTCCTATTATAAGCTAAAGATAAGAGAAATCGCCAACTCCTTGGAATAGATGAAAAATAAAATTAAAAACAATGAGAGATTTGACCGATTTATGATTTATATATCACTCTTGTCAAAGAAACCATTATTGATTTTATAGAAATGTTATGCCCCTTTTGAACAGACCTATTTAACTTCCAGAAATACATGATTCAAGTCAGAAAAAGTGAAATTATGATTTAATTAAAAAGGAAATGCTAATAAAAATTTAGTTACTTCAGCATACCGAGAAAGTATGTTGCCAATCCTAAAGATATCAAGATCATCATCACAGGTTACAAAACTATTACTTCCTTGTGATTTTATTATTACATATAATTTTAAACTGTGGAAGAAGAATAAGGCCATCTCCAAAGATTTTATCATGAGGGGGGAAAGTTTGGATAAATGCTGAAAGGAAGGGTAGGTAAATGTAATAAAT
>NW_024412376.1:28033062-28072154 GCF_014898765.1 Herpailurus yagouaroundi
AAAGTTTGGATAAATGCTGAAAGGAAGGGTAGGTAAATGTAATAAATATATAATTAGAAAATGAGTCCTAGAAAATATAATTAGCACTATCTCTGTTTAATAATTGAACTTATAGTCAAAATATTTCCCACAATTAAGAGTTTAGACTGAGACGATTCAAATATTGATACTGTGTAGTAGTTAAGGGTGAGAAAACACTATCATTGAAAAAACTCATAGAGAGGAAAAGAACACTAACCAAACTCATTTGTATTGTAAAGTCAACTTCACCCTCTTTTCAAAGCTGGGCTGGGCATTATAAGGAAGAGGACAGATACCTTTCATGAACACAGATACAGAGCTTTTTACCATGTATCAAATCAGATTTCACAACACAAAAAAATATCATACCACATGGCAACATATCCAAGGATTAGATCATATTTTAACATTTCAAGTTTAATTAAAATACTTTATCACACTGACGAAAGGTGGGGGAAGAGGAGGAGGGAGGAGAGGAGGACAGGTGGTGGGGAAGGGGAAAGGAGGAGGAGAAAGGGGGAGGAGAAGGAGTAGGAGAAACAGCAACTGTAACCATTAAGTACAGTGGCAAAGTTCTTAAATTTAAAATATCCACACATTTTCTCTTTTAGCATTTCAAACTATAATTGTGCCCATTCTGAAGAGAGAAAGTCTGGATGCTTTTTACCTCCAGATTTTGTAGTGAAAATAGAGAAAAAAAAGTTTTATTTCTATCTAGATCTAGCTATAGATAGACACACACTCAAATTTGCAAAAATTAAAAAAAAATACATTTCCAACTAACTTTATAGGTCAAAAGACATTGTGGAGTTGGTATGTATTTGTGTTTAAATTCATTTAAGTTAAATTCATTTAAGTTAAATTTACCAGTTAAAAATACACAATTGAGATTCTTTATCCATGGACTTATATCCTATTAGTCATAATAATGTACTGTATTAACCTATGATATCCTTTGCCATCTGTTAAAGTAGTGTAGTGCGTGGAGTATAGACACAAATCTTAGTTCCACATTATGTGAACTTGGGCAAATTAATATATCCTGTGACCTGTTTCCTCATCTGTACAAATGGGATAGATCATCACCCACAGGAAACACACACACACACACACACACACACACACACAATACTCCTAGCAATTTTCAGGTTTGCACATTCCTATTTTTTCATAAAAATATTTCATTGTTACTGTTTTTTCTTTCTTTTATCTGACTGAAGGAAAAGGTTGTCTCCTTAGCTTATCATAATGCTTTGAAAAGGGAATGCATTCATTCAATGTTTGTTTAATAAAATATTTATCAATTCTTCTGGGTGTATTTGTTCTCATCACACAGAAAATGTCAAGAGTTGGCTTCTGAATATTAGATATTAAAATGATCATATCAGCCTTCAGGAAATTTTGAATTAGCATAAAGATAATGTTTGAATACAACGTGTGACCTTCCTACTCAGTACAACTCCAAAGCATCAACCTCATGGGTGTGATTCCATGAACACACGAATGCGCATCTTCACTGTCACAATTCCTCTCTTTGTAAACATTAAGTCAGAATAGGAATATTCTAACATCAGAAAAATGTAGACAAAGGTAATTTTTGTTCACAATTCAAAGGTCTAATCACCTTGATAGGTATATCACAAAGATTTGTAAACATTTCAATAATTCATCAAAGATCTCCAAAATGAGCAAAGTGTTATATAGTAGACATTAGGATTAATTGAAATAATCATCTTCTTAACATTTCAGCAAAAAAATAAAAAGGTGTAAAGTGAACTCAGTTATAGAATTGACATTCAGACAGCAAAAAATCACTACCTGCCCTCAACTTGTATTAGTGCACGTAAAGGCCTTAATTATTTTTTTGGTAATCAACAGAATCCCCCAAATCCTGAACTATGAGTCAATTATGAGTGTGTATGTTTGTGTGTGTGCATATATATACATATATATATGTATATATACATATATATATGTATATATATATATCAGATTTTTTATACATTAAGCAGCATACATTATACATATATGTATATATGCATATATATGGATGCTGCTTAATGTATAAAAAATTGAGAATGGAAGAAACAAACAAAAAGTTAAATATGACTTTTAAATTACTTAGTAAGTGAAATCAGGTTATGCTAATTTTTAATATAACCTCAACAATATATCTCCTATTGTTTCTGTTCTTTTCAAAATGGAAGCTTTTGAGCTGCTACTTACCATTGAATAGCTGTAAATAAGATGCCACATCAGGAAAACTTCATCACCAACAAAATATACTTAATGAATACCTTTCTCTTTACCTATTAATAACAAAAATGCTTTGTTATTATAATTGGAAATATCCACACCAACAGTGCAATACTTTTTTCACAAAATAGTAGTGATTAAAGTAATAATATTAAATAAAGTAGCAAGACCCACCTGTGTCTGCACAGAATATTGCCTATAGACATGAGGGTATTTTTTTCTTTCATTCTATATAAACTACAACCACATTTATTTATTTGTTAATTAATTAATTAATTATTTTATTTATTTAGTATTATAACATTTATTAAATAGTGCTATGGGCTAATACCAAAAGCAAAGAACCAAAGAATTAAAATGTGAGCTATGTAAAATTCCAGCTAAAACGTAAAGTGTCTTATGTATTCATTCATTAGCTAACGAAAAGCCCAAGAAAGACAAGACATCCAATGTAATAAAGTACTGCAAAAGAATTGGCAATTTTCAGTTATCAAAACTGTGGATTCTGCATTTGGTGCCCTTTCCTCAATCAAGAAAAGAAAATATTTGGGGATGTCATATAACATACATAAAAAACAATATAGAAAAATACAAAATAAATAAGATAGAAAATAGAGAGAGACAGAGCATGAACGGGGGAGGGGCAGAGAGAGGGAGACACAGAATCGGAAACAGGCTCCAGGCTCTGAGCCATCAGCCCAGAGCCTGACACGGGGCTCGAACTCACGGACCGCGAGATCGTGACCTGGCTGAAGTCGGACGCTTAACCGACTGCGCCACCCAGGCGCCCCTAATAAATAGCATTTAAAATTGACTATATATTGTACTCAAATGGCTTAACTGTACACATTATTATTCACAGAAACAGTAATATAAAAAAAAATCTCTACATATAATTAGAGTAGATTTGATAAGGAGTTATGTAATAAGTTATTATTTTCTTTAGTGAAGCAAAGAACATTTGTTGAGTGGGTTCTAAAGTTTGTCACAGTTAAATTATACATAGCAAATATACCTTATTTCCAATTTGTTGTATTTGAAATAGAATGTCCATCATCGGATGAATAATGATAAATCTTACTAAATTTAAGCTATTATAGTTTACTAGTCATAAATATAAAAGATAATTGAAATAAACAAAAATAAAATACACAAATCTTTTCACTACAAAAATATAGAACTATATCATTGCAAATTAATGATCCACTAATATGTACATAGTGAAATAAAAATTGAAAAGAAAAAATTAGACACTGGAAGTAATTTTTACTCTATTATATCAAATGACAAAGGAAACAAGAAAAGATGTAAAGTGCCATTACTACTAACAAATTTAATTTGATAAATTAAAATATAAGAAACAGACTCCTACTAATTTGATTTTAAATTGTAGAGAATGATGTCTGAATATAGGCCAGATTCACAACACACTGAAAGTATAATTCAAATTAAATCCAATTTATCTCATTGGGGAATATTGTCAATAAATCTACTTATAAAACAATGAATTGATTATAGGATTAATAGCAGAATTCCTTTTGACATATGCCAGAGATATTCTTGTATGCAAGGGTTTATTTTTAACTTCCTAATCAAGTTATAATTTAACATGTCTGTAACTGTTTGATTAAAGGGACATCAAGTACAATACCTAATTACAAGATAAGTTTTTTTAGAAACACATATTCTAAATTCTTAAGAAAAACATGATTATATAACTTAATTTAAATGAAAATTTGCATCTTTATTCATACAACATTGTTAAAAACAATATTGTGTGAGTGTGTGTATTCCACTGTTATAACAACAAAAAATCTCCAATGAGTTAGAATGGGATTATATGTGAATGCATCCAAAAATTACAGCACTATTGATCCAATTTAGGTTTCCCATAGTTAAAGGATAAAATAAAATAATGAAAATTTCTACAGAGACTTATTCAACTAATTTTAAATAACATGCTAGTTAGTTATCATTTAATAGTGCCAACAGGAGTAAAACTTCCTACATGGCACTGATTGACAATGTTCTGTGTTGAGAGTATTCTGTATTTTTCAATGACATTTATTGAATAAGATGGACAGTAACATTAAGTGTGTGATATGTTTCATGTATTTATATACACTCTTGCATTTTATTCTCACAAAAACCTAGAGCCAACAATCCACAACTCACAGATATTAAAAAAAGATGAGTAGCCAGACATAAAGTAATTCAGCTAGTCTGAAAAGGATGTGGAAATTCTGAATAGAAAAATAGAGTGGGGGAAATGATGGGTGGTTTGTGGCAGTGGGTAGAATGACCATACTTCTCCATCCAGCCAGGATAATTCTGGTTTCCACCTGTTTCCAACAGTCTGAGGGTGATAATTAATCATGCCTCTCTCACTCTCCAATGTCTTCCAGCTTGGATGACAAATTATATGGTCACTGGCTCAATGAGGAACGATGACAGGCTTTTTAATGTGATAATGACATGATGTGGGCAATGCTCTAGAAAGATTAATCTGAAAGAAATGTATACATGGGAATGAAGGGAAGGGTCTGAAACAGAGAACCCAATTAGATGTCTACTTCCATCATCTAAGGAAATGTACTGAAAATCTGAATTAGGACAGGGAAAGTGGACAGGAAGTAATATATATTACAAGCTTAATGGAGCAATGTCGCAGATATAAAATAAATAGGACACACAGACACTAAATACTTATTATGAGGGAGACTGAGGAATTAACAGTGATTATAAGATTTGGATCTTGAGTGACTGGGACTACAATGCTACTAACAGGTGGTAAGCATTGTGATTGTGTTCTTGGCCTGAGAGCATTTTTATATATTGTTGTTTTTGTTTTGTTTTGTTTTGTTTTGTTTTGTTTGAGAAGACTACTTCAATTATCGTGGATTCTCTGACTTCATGTTTTCCTGTAAATTATTCCACTTCAAATGCGAAGATGTCAGTTTATATTTGTCTGCAGAATTTGTAGCTATGTAGGTCACTTTTATGTATAGAGTTGATTTTAAAAACTATTTTAACATAGAAACTCAAAACTCTAGTATTTTCACAATTGTTTTTCCCCTCTTTGTCTATGTTACCTTATATAGCAAGCCGGTCTCCCCTAGCACAAACAGTAATGTTTTATATTATATTATATTATATATATTGAGGTTAGAAGCTGTATGTTATTATGATCAAATCCTCAAAGTAAATAATGATGATATTCTTTACATTACATTAAAAAATCAGGAAAATCATACTAATGTAAATATTAATGAAATGCCAGGTTTATCAATAAAGTTTTAAGATGATTCTGAGAATAAAACATTATGTTCTTCTTAATTAAAAAAATCTGAAAAATTAATACCTGAAGAAAACCACACCTATTGGATAGTACTGTTGAGGTCAGTGAAAACTTAGAGGGGGTTATGAAAGAGACTGAAGACTTTTTTTTCATGTTTTATTTTATTTTTGAGAGAGAGAGAAAGAGAGACAGAGACAGAGTGTGAGTGGAGGAGGGGCAGAAAGAGAAGGAGACACAGAATCCCAAGCAGGCTCCAGGCTCTGTTGTCAGCACAGAGTCCTATATGGGGCTCAAACTCATGAACTGTTTGTGAGCTCATGACCTGAGCTCATGACAAAATCAGATGCTTAACCAACTGAGCCACCAGGCACCCTGGAGACTGAAGACTTTTTAATGTAATCCAGTGATTGGTATTTTTAGGGGACAGAAAATCTCAATATACACGTTTCCTTTGGGTTTGTATACGTCTATCACTAACTCCACTTACATTTATCAGTTGCATTTAGGGCTTTTTTCATGTTTTAATTTATTCTTTTATTACTTTAAATGCAATGATTTTGCATTTTATATTTTACAACTATTAATAAAACATCTTCCCTTTTTGTGGATCTGATTCCACAGTTTTATCCCACGTTATTGAAGTATAATTGACATAGCAAAAACTTTACATGTTCGTGTGTACAAGGCAATGAGTTTAGACATTAGTATATACCAGTGAGATGGTCACCACAATCTACATCATAAACATATCCATCACCTCCAAAAGTTTCCTCATCTGTTTATTTGTTTGATTATTTGTGGTAAGAATGCTTAATAGAAGATCTTCTACCCTCTTAGCAAATTGAAAATATGTAATTCAATATTATTAACTATAGGCTCTATGCTGTACAGTAAATATAGAGGGCTTGCTTATTTATCTTGTATAAATGAAATTCTGTACTTTAAGTCTTTTAATTTTAATGTATAAGTGGGATAAAAAGTGATGGGGAGCAAAAGGATAGTGGATATTTCCTTGAGTTATTTGAGCAGGAAGTAAAGAGATATGGAAGATTTAAAAAGAAAACCCATTAGAAAGCAAATATCTACAGCAGACATATAAGATGTGAGCAATACAAATTCTGTAAATAATTAGGAACGAATCCTCTGTACAAGGAAAAAGACAAATTATGTGAAGAAGCAACACATTCAAGATGTTAGGTGGTATCATTATTTTAGAACAGCTTGGCTATAAACAGAATGGCCTGTAGTTAGATAAAATGAATGGAGGTAGTATCCAAAGAAAAGGTTTAAGTGCAATGTTTATAAGCTAGTGTTTATATGTCTAGTCCATGCAGTAGGTAAAAATAGTTACACTATCACCACCATTTAACTATTGCTACTGTTACTATCATGTACCAGGCAATTTATACAAGCAGTGCAATGTTACCATATCATAGTAACATTAAGAGATTGCATCAACTTTTCCACTATTAGAGATGAGGAAACTGAAATGTAGACAGATTATACACACATCTTGCTGAAGTCCTCTCTGCTAATGGAAGTTTGCAAACTCTTCTGTGGCTACAGCCAATTAAGATTTTACCCCTAATGCACACTATACTCTGACCCCACATATCCTCCAAACAAGTTCAATAGTTGGCACCTTGAATGCCAGAGATTTGCCAAAATAATAACACTTGAATATCTCATAAATAGGTATTTTATCACATATAGCTTGGCTATACCTTGAAATCCCTGTGCTGATACACTAGTATGTAGTCTTCTGTCACCATGTCATCTCTGGATAATTAAAATTAACTGTTTCCCAGCTTTCTATCAGGGCTGTATATATGTATAATAACAATGTACAAAAGTATAAATACATTGTACATTCTATATTATACAGTGTAAATACATTGTATAAATACATTGTAAAGAAAATGTGTCTTTTGGTTGTAAAAAAATAATATTCTTCTATTTTATTTAATTTTAACTTTCACATGAAATAAATACTTCATCACTACATTTGTGTAAAAATGCTTAAATTATAGACAAGTTCTTATTTTATTTTTTTCACATTTTTCCCCTATAATTTATTTAATTTTTATAATTTACACATCCAAGTTAGCACATGGTGCAACTATGATTTCAGGAGTAGATTCCTTAAGCCCTTTACCCATTTAGCCCATCCTCCCTCACATAACCCCTCCAAAAACCCTCTGTTCTTTATATTTAAGAGTCTCTTATGTTTTGTCCCTCTCTCTGTCCCCCTCCATCTTCTTTATCCATGCATCAATTGATGGACATTTGAGCTTTTTCCATACTTTGGCTATTATTGATAGTGCTACTATAAACATTGGGGTGCCTGTGTCCCTTCGAAACAGCATACCTGTATCCCTTGGATAAGTACCTAATAGTGCAATTGCTGAGTCGTAGGATAGTTCTAGTTGTAATTTTTTGAGGAACCTCCATACTGTTTTCCAGAGTAGCTGCACCAGTTTGCATTCCCACCAACAGTACAAAAGAGATCCTCTTCTCCACATCTTCACCAACATCTGTTGTTGCCTGAGTTGTTAATGTGAGCCATTCTGACAGGTGTGAGGTGGTATATCATTGTGGCTTTCATTTGTATTTCCCTGATGATGAGTGATTTTGAGCATTTTTTCATGTGTTGGTTGGCCATCTGAATGTCTTCTTTGGAGAAGTGTCTATTCATGTCCTTTGCCCATTTCTTCACTGGATTATTTGTTTTTGGCTGTTGAGTTTGATAAGTTTTCTATAGATTTTGGATACTAACCCTTTATAGGATATGTCATTTGCAAGTATCTTCTCCCATTTCATCAGTCAACTTTTAGTTTTGCTGATTTTTTCCTTTGCTGTGCAGAAGCTTTTTATTTTGATAAAATCCAAATAGTTCATGTTTGCTTTGGTTTCCCTTGCCTCCAGAGATGTGAAGAAGAAGTTGCTATGGCCAAGGTCAAAGTGGTTTTTGCCTGCTTTCTCCATGAGGATTTTGATGGCTTCCTGTCTTACATTTAGGTCTTTCATCCATTTTTAATTTATTTTTGTGTATGCTGTAAGAAAGTGGTCCAAGTTCATTTTCTGCATGTTGCTGTCCAGTTTTCCCAGCACTATTTGCTGAAGAGACTGTCTTTATTCCATTGGATATTCTTTCCTTCTTTGTCAAAGATTAGTTGCCCACACTTTTGTGGGTCCATTTCTGGGTTCTCTGTTCTGTTCTGTTTATCTGAGTGCCAGTACGATACTGTCTTATGATTACAGCTTTTGAATACAGCTTGAAGTCCGGGATTGTGATGCCTCTTCCTTTGGTTTCCTTTTTCAAGATTGCTTTGGCTATTTGGGGTCTTTTCTCATTCCATACAAACTGTAGGGTTGTTTTCTAGCTCTGTGAAGGTATTATTTGGTGTTATTTTGATAAATATTGCATTGTGTAAGTAGCTTGCTTTGGGTAGTATTGACATTTTAACAAATATCTGTTCTTCCTATCCAGGAACATGGAATATTTTTCCATTTTTTTGTGTCTTCTTCAATTTCGCTCAAAAGCTTTCTATAGTTTTCAGTGTATAGATATCTCACCTCTTTGGTTAGATTTATTCCTAGGCATTTTATGGTTTTTGGTGCAATTGTAAATGGGATCAATTCCTTGATTTCTCTTTCTGTTGCTTCATTATTGGTGTATAGGAATGCAACCTATTTATGTGCATTGATTTTATATCCTGAGACTTTGCTGAATTCATGGATCAGTTCTAGCAGTTGTTTGGTAGAATCTTTAGGGTTTTTCACATAGAGTATCATGTCATCTGCGAAGAGTGAAAGTTTGACTTCCTCCTGGCTGATTTGGATGCCTTTTATTTCTTTGTGTTGTCTGATTGCTGAGGCTAGGACTTCCAACTCTATGTTGAATAACAGTGGTGAGAGTGAACATCCCTGTCTTATTCCTGACCTTAGGGGGAAAGTTCTCAGTTTTTCCCCATTGAGGATGATATTAGTGTTGGGTCTTTCATATATGGCTTTTATGATCTTGAAGTATGATCCCTCTATTGCTACTTTCTTGAGGGTTTTTATCAAGAAAGGATGCTATCTTTTGTCAAATGCTTTCTCTGCATCTATTGAGAGGATCATATGGTTCTTGTCCTTTCTTTTATTGATGTAATGAATCACATTAATTCTTTTGTGGATATTGAACCAGCCTTTCATCCCAGGTATAAATCCCACTTGGTCGTGGTGAATAATTTTTTTAATGTGTTGTTGCTTGCAGTTGGCTAATACCTTGTTGAGAATTTTTGCGTCCATTTTCATTGGGGAAATTGGCCTATAGTTCTACTTTTTAGTGGGGTCTTTGTCTGGCTTTGGAATCAAGGTAATGCTGGCTTCATAGAAAGAGTTTGGAAGTTTTCCTTCCATTTCTATTTTTTGGAACAGCTTCAAGAGAATAGGTGTTAACTCTTCCCTAAAAGTTTGGTAGAATTCCCCTGGAAAGCCATCTGGCTCTGGACTCTTGTTTTTTGGAGATTTTTTTTATTACTAATTTGATTTCTTTACTGGTTATGGGTCTGTTCAAATTTTTTATTTCTTCCTGTTTCAGTTTTGGAAGTGTATATGTTTCTAAGAATCTGTCCATTTCTTCCAGATTGCCTATTTTATTGGTATATAATTGCTCATAATATTCTCTTACTATAGTTTGTATTTCTGCTGTGTTGTTTTATGATCTCTCCTCTTTCATTCTTGATTTTATTTGGGTCCTTTCCTTTTTCTTTTTGATCAGTGTGGCTAGGCATTTATCAATTTTGTTATTTCTTTCAAAGAACCAACTTCTGGTTTCATTGATCTGTTCTACTGGTTTTTTTTGTTGTTGTTGTTTGTTTGTTTTCGATAGCATTAATTTCTCCTCTAATCTTTGTTATTTCCTGTCTTCTTTTGGTTTTGGGTTTTATTTGTTGTTATTTTTCCTACTCTTTAAGGTATAAGGTTAGGTTGTATATCTGTGACCTACCTTCCCTTTTAGGATAGCCTGGATTGCTATATACTTCCCTCTTATGACCACCTTTGCTACGTCTCAGAGGTTTTGGGATGTGGTTTTATCATTTTCATTGGCTTCTATGTACTTTTTAATTTCCTCTCTAACTTCTTGGTTAGCCCATCCATTCTTTAGTAGGATGTTCTTTAGTCTCCAAGAGTTTGTTATCTTTCCAAAGTTTTTCTTTTGGTTGATTTAGAGTTTCATAGCATTGTGGTCTGAAAATATACATGGTATGATCTCAATCTTTTTGTACTTGTTGAGTCCTGATTTCTGTCCCAAAATGTGATCTAATTTGGAGAAAGTTCCATGTGCACCAGAGAAAAATGTGTATTCCACTGCTTTAGGATGAAATGTTCTGAATATATCTGTTAAGTCCATCCAGTCCAGTGTGTCATTCAAAGCCATTGTTTCCTTATTGACTTTTTGATTAGATGATCTGTCCATTGTTGTAAGTGGGGTGTGGAATTCCCTACAATTATAGTATTATTATCAATGAGTTTCTTTATGTTTGTAATTAACTGATTTGTATATTTCGGTGCCCTCACATTTACAGCATAATTGTTTACAACTGTTAGATCTTATTGGTGGATAGACCCCTTAATTATGATATAATGCCCTTCTTCATCTCTTGTTACAGTCCTTATTTTAAAGTCTAGATTGTCTGATATAAGTATGGCTACTCCAGCTTTCTTTGTTGACCATTAGCAGGATAGATGGTTCTCCATTGCCTTACTTTTAATCTGAAGGTGTATTTAGGTCTAAAGTGGGTCTCTTGTAAACAGCACATAGATGGATCTTATTTTCTTATCCATTCTGTTACCCTATGCCTTTTGATTGGAGTATTTAGTCCATTGACATTTAGAGTGTATACTGAGAGATATAAACTCTTTGCCATTATGTTTCTTGTAGAGTTTCTGGTGGTGTTCTCTTGTCCTTTCTAGTCTTTGTTGCTTTTGGTCTTTTTTTTTTTTTTTCATCTTTTCTTCCCTCAGAGTCCCCTTTAAAATTTCTTTCAGGACTGGTTTAGTGGTCACAAACTCCTTTAAATTTTGTTTGTCTGGGAAACTTTTTATCTCTCCTTCTATTATGAATGACAGCCTTGCCAGATATAGAATCTTGGCTGCATATTTTTTTCTATTCAGCATATTGAATATATCCTGCCACTCCCTTCTGGGCTGCCAAGTTTCTGTGAATCGGTGTGTTACAAACCTGATCTGTCTTCCCTTGTAGGTTGAGGACTTTTTTTCTCTTGCTGCTTTCATGATTCCTTCCTTGCTTGAGTGTTTTGTGAACTTGACTATGATATGCCTTGTTCATGGTCAATGTTTGTTGAATCTAATGGGGTCCTCTGTGCCTCCTGGCTTTTGATGTCTGTGTCTTTCCCCAGGTTAGGATAATTTTCTGCTATGATTTGCTCACATAACTCTTCTACCCCTTTTTTTCTCTCTTCATCTTCTGGGACCCCTATGATTCAGATGTTCCTTTTTAATGAGTCACTGATTTCTAATTCTTAAATCATGTTCTTTTGTCTTAGTCTCCCTCTTTTTTTCTGCTTCATTGTTCTCCATAAGTTTGTCCTCTAAATCACTGCTTTGCTGCTCATCCATTGTTGCCACTCTGGCATCCTTTCGAGATTGCTGCTCAGTTACAGCACTTTTTATTTCATCCTGAAGAGCTTTTATCTCCACAGAAAGGGATTCTAGTCTATTTTCAACCCAAGCTAGTATTCTTATTATCATGTTCTAAATTCTAGTTCAGACATCTTGCTTGTATCAGCGTTGATTAAATCCCTGGCTGTCATTTCTTCCTGTTCTTTCTTTTGGGGTAAATTCCTTCATTTCATCATTTTGAAGGACAAAATGGAGTTAATAAGGTAAGAAAATTGACATTAAAAATTAAAAACAACACAAAAAAATCAAATAAAGGATGCTATATCCTAGGTGTGTTATGGTCTGGCTATTGAAAAGAGCTTGATAGATTAGAGAAAAAAAAGGAAAGATAAGAAAAGAAAAGAAAAAAAAGGGAAAATGTTTGAAAATTGGAAAAAAATAAATTCAATGAAATCGAATAAAATGAAATGATGGGGCGCCTGGGTGGCGCAGTCGGTTAAGCGTCTGACTTCAGCCAGGTCACGATCTCGCGGTCCATGAGTTCAAGCCCCGCGTCAGGCTCTGGGCTGATGGCTCAGAGCCTGGAGCCTGTTTCCGATTCTGAGTCTCCCTCTCTCTCTGACCCTCTCCCATTCATGCTCTGTCTCTCTCTGTCCCAAAAATAAATAAACGTTGAAAAAAAAAAAACTTTAAAAAATAAATAAATAAATAAAATGAAATGATGGAAGTAAAAAAATTGAATGTGAGAAATTTACAAAAAGTAATAAACATAGTAAAAAATTATAGAAAAATATTTTAATAGAAATGAAAATAAAAATATTTTTTTCTTTCTGTAATCAAGAAAAAGGAAAGAAGCAAAAAAGAAAAAAAAAAGAAAATTGAATAGATGGACCAGTGAACAGGTGAAATACGATTGGAATTACATCATTTTCCCCAAGAAGTCAAACTATGAAGCACTTTATAGTCTGTAAAGTAAGCAGGCAGAGAGACTTGTGTTGTTTGAAAGAGGGAGATTGGCCCATTTGGGCGGGGCTCAGTGTAACTGCTCAGTTCTCCACTAGATGCTGCTGCTTAGCTTACTGGGGTGGATTGTTGTGGTGCCTATAGGTGTGTATGCGCATGCGAGGGGGGGCATGAAAATGGTGTCACCCAGCGACTCAGTCTCTAGTATCAGAACTCTGTGCTCTCCCAGACCAGCAATCGTGCACCCATCCAGCTTGTGTCCCCTCCCTGCTTTTACACTGTCTGTGACCAAGCCATCCAGTTGCCAGGCAGCACCTCCCTCCTGAGTTTTATTTCACATGTGGCTGTGTTCCCCAACACCTCACTTTTGAGGGACTGTGGCTTTTACTGCTTAGAACTTCTGGGGGAGGGTCTCACTGAGCAATGCCCGGGTTCCGCCTGCCACCAGGAATGTTCAGGAGATGGTGCTGTGCCAATGCCCAGAGACAGTGGCTGGATGTCCGCCTGCCCCAGAAAAAGTTCCCATGATCCTGTAACAGCAGCATTTCAAGGATTATGAAAAATCACAACACACATCTGGTACCAGGTTTCCCCCTTGTTTCCATCCTTGTTCCAGCACCAGCGAATGTGGTTGTTCTCCGGGGTCTGCTGGGACCTTTGCCTATGGGGACGCTTCATGGTCTCTATCAAATGTCCTCCCAGCAGGGGAATTGCCTACACCCATGTGACCAGAGGACCTCTTGGACTGTGCTCTCTGCTTCTGGGGATTCACTCTTCTCACCAGAGCACTGCCAGGAGTTTCAGACTCTGCCCTCCCCCTGTTTATAGAGTCTTAATGGAATTTAAAGCCTCTCCTTTCTCTTTTCTCACTTTTTTGCTCAGTCTCTTGCATACTCTTTTCTCTCCAGCTGCTTTTGGGAGGGGGGTGTGCTTTCTGTACTCTTCACCCATCTCTGTCCTCTCCACAAGCAAAAACAGCTGCTTGCCCTCTGCAGCTTTCTCCCCCAGTAACCTCTCTGTGCCACATACCTGCTAAGTTCTCTGGTTCAGGTTGTGCAGATTGTTGTGTTAATCTTCATATCAGTTTTCAAGGTGTGCAGGATGGTTTAGTGTCAATCTGGTTGTATTTCAGGGATGAGAGATGCAAACAAAAACTTCCATGCTGTTCTGCCATCTTGGCCCCTCCCTCTTTTTTTACATTTCTTAAGAATGAATGTTAGTAGCCATTGTTCTCCCCGCTATCTTCTATGATTATTACTCTGCCTTCTGATTAATATTTTCTGTGGGTATCTTTAATGATGAAATAGTATTACCTAAACCTAAAAAGTTTTTTAAATTAACACCTTTTACAAAAGCACTTTAAGTAATACTTTAATCTATTAAAGTATTATTAATCTATTATTAATAATTAATCTATTAGATAATTAATAGATTAATAATTAATCTATTAATATAATAGATAATTAATCTATTATTAATCTAGTAAAGTATTTAAATCTATACTGTAATGTATATTATACATTTACAAAGAAGTGAATAAATGTAACATACTTTAAAAGCTATTGAGTGTGTGATGAATATCTTTCCTTTGTCTTTCCAGATGCTTCACTACCTGTCTCCACCATACTCTGTGTCTCTGAGACTTTGCAGTGGGCTTTGCTGTTGAGTTTAAAGAATGGGTCGTATCAAAAGGACATCTTGGAATGGAAAACTTCAAAACAAGTTTAAGGTATTTATTCCTCTATTTCTAGCTTGTGAGGTTTCCCTGACTAGCTGCATACCTCTAAGTAAAGTCTAACCTTCTGCAATGGAGGAGTCTCTGTATAGTCTTTCTTTTGCGTAGAATCCAATAACTGTTTCCCATCCAACCTGCCCCTTCAAGCCTATTGGTGTTTGAGTGGATGATGACACTAAGACACTGTGCCTTAGGCTTCTCTGTTAGGGCTGCCATAACAGAGTACAACATACAGGGTGGATTAAGCAACAAAAATGTATCATCTCATAGTTTCAAGGCCAGAAGTCAAAATCAAAGTGTTATTAGACTAGGGGACTGTCCTGGTTCTGAACTCAGGTTTGGGTGCTCACCCTAGAAAATCAGTACTCGAGAGACAAGTGATGGTGGAAAAGGAAACGGTGCTTAATTGGGAGGCCAGAAATCTGGGAGGATGGTGGACTAAGGTCCCAAATACCATCTCTGCCAGTTTAGGTGAAGCAGGAAGTTTTTAAATGGGAAGGGAGGAAATGATAAAGAGGCTTATGGGCAAGAGAAGCTGGTGCTCAGCAGTTAGTCATTTATCCGCATGACCTGAACAGACAGGCTGGTATCAGTGGAGGCTGTTTTTTAATGTGCTCAGGTCTGGTCCTTTCTCCCTCAAGGCCAGTGGTTTGTAAAATCTCAAGGAAAGTGGGTTAGTTCTGCTACAGACTATGGGGCTTAGGTTGGCTAGCAAGGAATACATCAACCTGAGATAATTTAACCATTAAGACCAGTTGGAATGTTGATACAAGGTATACACAGGATCGGTTCCTTCCGATGATGCTGTGAGGGATCATCTGCTCCATGCTTCTAATGGTTTGCTAGCAATTGCTGACATTACCTTGCTTGTAGACACATTGCCCTTATCTCTGCCTTCATGTTTACATGGTAATTTCTGCATGTGTGTCTTTCTCTGTGTCCAAATTTCCTCTTTAAAAAAAATTTTTTTTAATATTTATTCATTTTTTAGAGACAGAGTGTGAGTGTGGGAGGGGCAGAGAGATAGGGAGGCACAGAATCTGAAGCAGGCTCCAGGCTCTTAGCTGTCAGCAGAGAGCCTGACACAAGGCTCGAGCTCCCAAAGTGCGAGATCATGACCTGAGCTGAAGTCAACGTTTAACTGACTGAGCCACTTAGGCACCCCAAATTCCCTCTTTTTAAAAGGACATCAGTTATATTAGATTAAGAACCACATAATGACCTTCTTTTAACTAGAGCGCCTGTGTAAAGATTCTAACTCCAAGTAAGGTCACATTCTCAGGTACCGGGAGTTAAGACTTAAACATATCTTTCTTTAGAAGATACAATTCAATGCAAAAGACTGTTGGCTCAGCACCGTAAACAATCCCCTTATTAAAGTCTCTTCAGACTACCCAATTTGAGAGTTCTACCTGATTTCCCGACAGAGTTCTGAACAGAAGAGCATTAACAGCAGCTCTCAAATGTGTTGTACCTCATGTATTGAAGTATAATGATTACCTATTTTCAGATCAAGAATGTCAAAGAGTATATTATGTATTTCCTAGTACAAATGCATCTTTAGAACACAGACCATAGCATTTCAGTCACAGATATCCAAGATATAAAAAATCAAGTTTTACTCTCCTTGGTTTAACATCAAATGATTTTAGCAAATTTACAAATTCTGTAAGTGTGTGTGTGTGTGTGTGTGTGTGTGTGTGTATGTGTGTGTGTGGCAGTTTTAAGTTACTAGTATGTATGTATGTATGTATGTATGTATTTATTTATTAAATTTTGCATCCAAATTAGTTAGCATAGAGTGCAACAAGGATTTCAGGAGTAGATTCCTTAGTGCCCCTTACCCATTTAGCCCATCTCCCCTCCCACATCCCCTCCAGTAACCCTCTGTTTGTTCTCCATATTTATGAGTCTCTTCTGTTTTGTCCCCCTCCCTGTTTTTATATTATTTTTGCTTCCCTTCCCTTATGTTCATCTGTTTTGTCTCTTAAAGTCTTTATGAGTTACTGGTTTTTAAACTTAGTACTTTTTAATGGAAACAACTTGACCAAAAATCTGTCACAGAATTTTGAGACCCATTAAAACAAAAGTTTAATGAGAAAAAAAAACCCCAAGAAACCAGTTGCCATAACAAAATTAATCGAATTTTTGAGACAGACAAAAAAATGTGTTTTTAAACCATGCCTATGTAAATTTTTGTAAGTCAAAGATATAGTAAATAACTCCCATTTCTCAGTTATTGTTTTTAAATTATACTTATTTATTATTATTATTTTTTTTGAGGGAGAGAGAGAGAGACAGACAGAGCATGAGTAGGGAAGGGGCAGAGAGAGAGGGAGACACAGAATCCGAAGCAGGACTTGAACCCATGAGCTGTGAGATCATGACCTGAGCTGAAGTCGAACGCTCAACTGACTGAGCCACCGAGGTGCCCCACCCATTTCTCAGTTATTTTTGCCTAATCATATACATTTTGACTTGTAAGACATCTATATGGTGTTATTGTTAACAACTCTCATACCTTTCTCTTCAAATGCCATTGAGACATTTACTATGAAACACTACACAGAGAATTGATCAATTAGCATCCATTAAGTTGCTGCCTTTCGTACATTACGGATGAACACTAGTAGTACTACCAGCAGTAACAGTAGTCAGACTGTTGTGGGACGGGTGGCAATGCCAGGAGTTAGAATGGAACATATTTCTTAAATAATGAAAAGTTGTTCCAGTTGAAGTAAAAACAGGATCACTTTATCACAGAGTGGGAGTGGTGATGATGCTGACAGAAATGAGCGTTAGAATAAAAATGGAAATGGTATCATTCTAATGTTAAAAACAGAGACAAAGTAAAACAAAGTCAGTCTGCTAAATGCTTACTCTTTTCCATTTTTAAAGAGATTTACATTATATTTAGAGACAGAGCATGAGCAGGACAGAAGGGCAGTGGGAGAGAGAGAGAGAGAGAGAGGGAGAGGGAGTGAGAGGGAGAGAGAGAGAATGTCAAGCAGTCTCCCCCTCAGCACAGAGTCTGCACTGGGATCATGAACGGAGATGAAATGGAGTCTGATGCTCAACCAACTGAGCCATCCATGCACTCTGTGCTTTCCTCATTGTTTTTAGTAATACGGTGATTTGGGGGTTATATATAAGAATAATATGTAATTATTCTTCCAAGCCATCTCATACCTTTAAAATAAATGCTAAATTGACTTTTAATAGCATATTTTCAGGGAAAAAAAAAGAAGAAAGAGGGAAAGAGTAGTTGGCTTTAAGTTCTGTTTTGCCACGATCTTTGGTGCTACAACAAAAGGAAGGTCATACGCGCCTAAATATTTACAGTAATAGTAGGAATGTCCTAATTCTTAGAAGATGCCAGTCATCAGAAAACATGAATAGACACTTCTCTAAAGAAGACATCTGGATGGCCAACAGGCACATGAAAAGATGCTCAACGTCGCTCCTCATCAGGGAAACACAAATCAAAACCACACTCAGATACCACCTCACACCAGTCAGAGTGGCTAAAGTGAACAAATCAGGAGACCATAGATGCTGGCGAGGGTGTGGAGAAATGGGAACCCTCTCGCACTGTTGGTGGGAATGCAAACTGGTGCAGCTGCTTTGGAAAACAGTGTGGGGGTTCCTCAAAAAATTAAAAATAGATCTACTTTATGACCCAGCAATAGCACTGCTAGGAATTGATCCACGGAATACAGGAGTGCTGATGCATAGGGGCACTTGTACCCCAATGTTTATAGCAGCACTCTCAACAATAGCCAAATTATGGAAAGAGCCTAAATGTCCATAACTGATGAATGGATAAAGAAATTGTGGTTTATATACACAATGGAGTACTATGTGGCAATGAGAAAGAATGAAATATGGCCCTTTGTAGCAACGTGGATGGAACTGGAGAGTGTGGATGCTAAGTGAAAGAAGCCATACAGAGGAAGACAGATACCATATGTTTTCACTCTTATGTGGATCCTGAGAAACTTGACAGAAACCCATGGGGGAGGGGAAGAAAAAAAAGAAAAAAAAAAGAGGTTAGAGTGAGAGAGAGAACTAAAACATAAGAGACTCTTAAAAACTGAGAACAACCTGAGGGTTGATGGGGGGTGGGAGGGAGGGAAGGGTGGGTGATGGGCATTGAAGAGGGCATCTTTTGGGATGAGCACTGGGTGTTGTATGGAAACCAATTTGACAATAAATTTCATATATTTAAAAAGAAATAAAATAAACTACCAAACTACCAAAGAAGAAGAAGAAGAAGAAGAAGAAGAAGAAGAAGAAGAAGAAGAAGTAGATGCCAGTCATTACACTGCCATTTCCTCTGCTCACTTGTTTACATGTCATACTTCTGGGAAACAGGAAAATGAGCATGTGTAAAAACAGAGGGGAAATGCTTCAGATAACAAGGCTGCAGAAGAGATAGGAGAATGGGGCACCTTGGTGGCTCCGTCATTTGTGTCTGACTCTTGATTTCAGCTCAAGTCTTGATCTCAGGATTGTGAATGCAAGCCCCACTTTGGACTCCATGCTGTGCAGGGAGCCTGCTTAAAAAGAAGAATGCAATGAGAGTCAGAAATTCATGGACATCATAGTTGAATCTGGAGAGACTCTACAGAAAAAGGAAAATATAACTTTAAAGTTATGAAAAAAAGAGGAGAAATGAAAATAGAAAAAAAAGGAGAATAAGAGAATTTTTATATTATTTTGAGAAAAATTCAGTGAAAAGAATGAATTTCAGTGAATGAATTGGGTGAAAGGTAAGGAAAATGATGCTAAATCTGGAAAGCATGACCTTTTATTGTCTAGTAATTCAAATTAGGAGTTTCCCTGATCTTATAATTGAGGTTGTCTGGATTCTATGCCATGGAAGGGAGGAGCACAGCTGATGAGAAAACCACTTACTCATTTAGGCAGTGATCAATAATCATAGACGTTACTGTAAACTAGGCAATGAGTCTTGATCTTAGGGGACACTATCTTGAACCAGCTATGTCCTTTCCTTCATTACTTCTATTGTCCTTAAGTCCTCATATACAGACCCATTGGTATCTTATATCTACTGGCCTCTAGTTAAGAATTCGTTTTCTCAAAGGTAGAGAATAAACCAATGATATCAGCCTCCTCCATTTATGAGGTTAAAAATTATTGTGACCCTCAAATCTATATGATTCATAGATTCATTATTCATAAGCATACACACACACACAAACATACTATCTAGAAATAGGCTCTGAGAAATCTCTGATACAATATAAGTACCTATAAACCTCTGGAGTCAAACATCTCAAACCACCCACCCCTATTCTCACCCATGGAAACAAAATAAAATGAAACAAAACAAAACAAAACAAAACAAAACAAAGAATAAATACTGCGTTGATCCAGCCTATAAACCTGGACTTTGTCTGGGAGAGACAGCTTGTAACTATCAATGTGGGGGGTGGAAAAAACACAGTTTTTGGATCAAGACAGTTTTAAATATGAATCCTAATTTTAATCCTTTATAGACATGATACTTTTTTAGTATTATTTTCTGTTTGAGTATAATTGACACACAATGTTAACATTAGTTTCAGGTATATAACATAGTGATTGAACAAGTTTATACATAGTGCCACATTCACCACAAGTGTAGCTGCCATCCGCTTAGTTACATTATTATTAAATATATTCCATATGCTGTGTCTTTTGTGATTTATTCATTCCATAACTGAAACCCTGTGTCTTTTACTCCCTTTCACCTATTTTGCCTGAACTGCTTATAGCCTCCCCTCTAGCAACTCTCAGTTTGTTCTCCAGATTTATAGTTCTGATTCTACTTTTTGTTCGTTTATTCATTTGTTTGTTGTTTTAGATACCACTTATGAGTGAAATCACATGGTATATGTCTCTCTCAGTCTGACTAATTTCACTGAGCATAATACCCTTTAGGTCCATCCATGTTGTCTTAAAGGTACAATCTCATCTTTTTTATGGCTGTGTAATATTCCTGTGTGTGTGTGTGTGTGTGTGTGTGTGTGTGTGCGCATGTGCACATGTGCATGCCACATCTTCCTTATCTATTCATCTGTTGATGGACACGGTTTGCTTCCATATGTTGGCTATTGTAAATAATACTGCAATAAACATAAGGGTGCATATATCTTTTCATACCCAAGAATGGAATTATTGGATCATATGATATTTCTATTTTTCAATTTCTTGAAGAACATCCAAACTGTTTTTCAAAGTAGCTGTACCAATTACCTTCCCACCAATAGGATATGAGGGTTCTTTTTTCTTTAAAATAATAGTTTTCTCCCCTAAGATAGGGATATATTCGAGGATGAACTTTTAAAATTATGGATAAAAATATAACAAAAAATGCCATCTTAAATATTTTTTTATATATGAAATTTATTGTCAAATTGGTTTCCATACAACACCCAGTGCTCATCCCAAAAGGTGCCTTCCTCAATACCCATCATCCCCCCTCCCCTCCCTCCCACCCCCCATCAACCCTCAGTTTGTCCTCAGTTTTTAAGAGTCTCTTATGCTTTGGCTCTCTTCCACTCTAACCTCTTTTTTTTTTTTTCCTTCCCCTCCCCCATGGGTTTCTGTTGAGTTTCTCAGGATCCACATAAGAGTGAAAACATATGGTATCTGTCTTTCTCTGTATGGCTTATTTCACTTAGCCATCTTAAATATTTTTAAGTGTACAGTTTAATAGTGTTAACTATTTTCACATTGGTGTATGGACAGATCTCTAAAACATTTTCTTTAGAAAACCGAAACCCTAAACCCATTAAACAATAAGTCCCATTTCCCTGCTATTCACACAACTGTCAATTACCATTATATATTGTGTTTCTACAAGTTTGGCTGCTTTGGATACCTCACATAAATGCCATTGTTTTGATTACTTTAGCTTTGTAAAATGTTTGGAACGAGGAAATGTGAGGCCTTCAACCTAGTTCTTTTTTTTATTTTGCTTTTCAAGATCATTTGGCTATTCAGTGTCCCTTGAAATTCAGTATAAATTTTGGGATTTTTTTTTATATTTCTGCAAAAGAAAATTCCATTGTGATATTGATAAGGATTGTATTGAATCCGTAGATTTTCTTGGGAAATATAGGCAATTTAACAATATTAAGTGTCTAATTTGTGAACATAAAATATATTTTATTTATTTATATCTCCTTTAATTTCTTTCATCGATGTTTGGTCATTTTCACTGCATGAATCTTTTGCCTCCTTGGTAACATTTATTCCTAAGTATTTTGTTGATTTTGGTGCCATGGCAAATGGATTGTTTTCATAATTTCTTCTCAGATTATTGATTGTTCATGTATAGAAACACAGCTTATTTTTGCATATTGATTTTGTATAATGCAACCTTGCTGAATTTATTTATTAATTCTAAGAGTTTGTGTGGGGTGTGTGTGTGTGTGTGTGTGTGTGTGTGTGTGTGTGTATGGAATAGATGGTTTTCCACATGTAAGATTTTTTCATTTGCAAATGGAGATATCTTTCCTTTTTTCCTTTCCAGTTTGGATGGAAACTTGTTATTTCTTTTTCTTGACTAATTGTTCTGGATAGAATGCTCAGGACTATGTTAAATAGAAGTGGCAAGAGTGGCATCCTTGCCTTGTTCTTGATTTTTGAGGAAAACCTTTAAGTCTTTCTTTTAATGTTTATTTATTTTTGGGAGAGATGGAGAGACAGAGCATGAACAGGGGAGGGAGGCAGACACAGAATCCAAAGCAGGCTCCAGGCTCTGAGCTGTGAGCACAGAGCCCAGCATGGGGCTTGAACTCATGAACATGAGATCATGACCTGAGCCAAAGTCAGACACTTAACCGACTGAGCCACCCAGGTGCCCCAAAACTTTCAGTCTTTAACCACTGAGTATGGTATTACCTAGAACTTTTCATATCTGGCCTTTATTACACAGCTGCAGTTTTCTTCTATTCCTAGTTTCTGGAGAGTTTTTTACTACAAAAGGGTATTGAATTTTGTCATATGCTTTTTTTCCCCCATGACTTAGGAGGATCAAATGGTTTTTGTCCTTTATTCCATTAATACAGTATAATACATTAATCGATTTTTATATGTTAACCCATCCTTGAATTCCAGGAATAGATCCTACTTGATCATGGCGCATAACCCTTGTAATGTACTATTGATGTATTCTTTCCTATGGCCACTTCTTACCTGAAATACTGCAGCAGACTCCTAGCAGTTTTCCCTGTATGTAGTTATGCTGTCTTAAAGATAAGTCTTCATTTAACCATCAGAGAATTCTTTTAAGATAGTACTCACATTTCCCTCCCCCAAACCTTTCAATGACTTCTCATCAAAATCAGTACCAAATATAACACATTGTAATGGGTCAAGAGGCTGTACATGGCCAGCCCACCTACCTCTCTGAGCTTAATCCAATCCCACCATCCTAGTTTTCCTTAGCATCTTTTGTCCTTGCTGTTCCTTCTACATGGAAAATTTCCTCCAGGTATTTATAAGACTCTTATTTTCCTCTTTGCTAAGCTTCAAATATTTCTTTCATTTGGAAGGCTACTTTGGACATTCTAACTGAAATATATCATCAACTTCTCTTTATGCTTATATCAACTATTTTTCATAAGTCTAATAAATATAGGATAATATAATAACTATGTATTTTTTAAGAATATGTATTTTTAGATTAAGTTTCTCTCCTACTATAAAATATATTTACTAAGATTAGTACTATCTTTTTTCTTTTGTCATTAGTATCCCCAGTGCCTATTATAGCACCTGACTGAAAGAGATGTTCAAAATATATTTCTGTAAAAGTAAAATCCCTCCTTTATATTCCATATCACACTATTTCTCTAAAATCCACACATTCCTAATTTTAGCTTCACTTTCATGACAATGTGAGTCAATCTAACTCAGTGAGGTATAACTGTGAATGTAACTTAGAAGTAAATTATTTTTTTTCATATTTGGAAATAGACTTGAAACATGGTTAAAGTTGAATTGCTATCCAGTCATCTATCTTTGTCAAAGTATTTTATAAAAATGCTAAGGTTGGAGCAAATGTAATGAACATTTGTAGGAAAAAATATGAACTTCTATAATAGATGAGGTGGAGCATGTTGAGAATCCCCAGCTCTGGTTTAATGAGGATTGATTAAATGTTAAAATGATAATGAAACAAGGGAACCGGAACTATGAATTGAACACAAAGATAGGTAATAAGGCAGGTTGTCTGTGGACTGAAACTGAGGAAACAGCTTTGTGAAGTCATCTAAGATTAGTCTGGTACATGTATTGTATAGCTAAGTGAACCTTGTCATTTGCCTAGTAAGTGTATAAAACAGCGTGCTTACTGGGCCTGATTTGAAATAAAAAATATATAAATAACCAAACAAAACATTGAATTATGTGTGCACTGAGTTGTTGCTTAAGTCTCAGGCATCTGATTACTTTAATGCTTTTTCATAAATTTTCTTTACTAGTTTGTCTTGATATTTTATGCTCAATAGTAAACATAGCAAATAGAACATATTAATCTTCAAGACTCATTTTAAAATGTGTTATTTCTTTTACTTCACAGCTTTTAATTCCTTTCTAACATTTCACTGGCTAATGGAACACTTTTATTTATTCAGTATAAAATGTCCTCATAAACTGTTTTCAGTAATTTAAGCAACATTCTGTAAAATAAATAATAATAAAGAACTCTTTTGGCTAAGGCTTTATGAAACAATTTAGTAACATTGTATTGCCATCCATAATTGATATTCACCTTTGAGGATAATTTAAGTATAATTGTTTTCATGTATAATACCTATATTGTATTTGCTCCAAAATTCTATTTTTATAAAAATTACATCAGTTTGATCACTATTTTTAGAGAAAATAACTATAATCTATGTATAATACATAAATCCTATAATAAGCAACATTTATTCTATTTGCCACAGGTTTTCTTTTATTACTAGACTATAGATTCTTTAAATATCTCAAATACTATCTGTTGATTATTGCTTTCATTAAGCAAGCCATAGTTCATATCATTCTTTTTTTTCAATATATGAAGTTTATTGTCAAATTGGTTTCCATACAACACCCAGTGCTCATCCCAAAAGGTGCCCTCCTCAATACTCATCACCCACCCTCCCCTACCTCCCACCCCCCATCAACCCTCAGTTTGTTCTCAGTTTTTAAGAGTCTCTTATGCTTTGGCTCTCTCCCTCTCTAACCTCTTTTTTTTTTTTTTCCTTCCCCTCCTCCATGGGTTTCTGTTAAGTTTCTCAGGATCCACATAAGAGTGAAACCATATGGTATCTGTCTTTCTCTGTATGGCTTATTTCACTTAGCAGAACACTCTCCAGTTCCATCCATGTTGCTACAAAGGGCCATATTTCATTCTTTCTCATTGCCACATAGTACTCCATTGTGTATATAAACCACAATTTCTTTATCCATTCATCAGTTATGGACATTTAGGCTCTTTCCATAATTTGGCTACTGTTGAGAGTGCTGCTATAAACAACTACAGCTCGGATTGAAGAGGCAGAGGAGAGAATGGGTGAACTAGAAGATAAAATTATGGAAAAAGAAGAAGCTGAGAAAAAGAGAGATAAAAAAATCCAGGAGTATGAGGGGAAAATTAGAGAACTAAGTGATGCACTAAAGAGAGATAATATATACATAATTGGTATTCCAGAGGAGGAAGAGAGAGAGAAAGGTGCTGCAGGTGTACTTGAAGAAATAATAGCTGAGAACTTCCTGGATCTGGGGAAGGAAAAAGGCATTGAAATCCAAGAGGCACAGAAAACTCCCTTCAGTCATATCATTCTTTTAACTCACAAGAAGGAATACTACATTAGGAGAAATTAACGTTTGCCAATTACTCTACTGCTTTTAAGCAAAACCATTAGAAAATTACAATAAATTCAACCAATAAATTACTATTGATTATATGGTTAGTATATCACTCAACTTAAGGTTACTCTTTAATTATTTAAAATGGGCATATAAACAGCCACTATGTAACAGTCATGTTTTGTATATCAGTTTGAAAACTTAGGCATACATTTTCTTAATTTTTTTAGAATCTTATAAATTATATTTGTGTTTTAACAAAATAGTGGTAAAGGGGAACTGAATATGTATCCAAGTGAGGCTAACAAGAATTTTGTCAGTGGGTTTAGTTTAAAAGTTCTATACTTCAGTCTAAGTTTGAAGTATACATACTTGAGTTATCCTGGTTTATATCCTTCTCTCCTACATTTACCAAGGATAAGTTTAGATTAAAAATCAATAAAATGTGGGGCGCCTGGGTGGCTCGTCAGTTAAGCGTCCGACTTTGGCTCAGGTCATGATCTCACAGTCTGTGGGTTCAAGCCCCGCATCGGGCTCTGTGCTGACAGCTCGGAGCCTGGAGCCTGCTTCCAATTCTGTGTCTCCCTCTCTCTCTGGCCCTCCCTGCTCATGTTCTGTCTCTCTCTGTCGCAAACATGAATAAAAACATTAAAAAAAAACCAAGAATCAATAAAATGCTTTACAGGGAAAGATAAGACATCTCAGTCAATGTCAGGAACTTGAAACTTAGGAAACAAACTATATATTGCTTACTTTCATATGATAAATTTTCTGTCCACACTGTTCTTAGAAGCTGACATATAATTCTTTTTATTTCCAAACTACCCAAAGAATGTTAAACTATTTGTTACATAAATATTAGGCATAATTAAAATTCTGGTGATCTTAAGACACTGATTGGTCAGATAAACATCTAATTTTTTTTCATGTTCATTCATTTTTGAAAGAAAGGGAGACAAAACATTAGTGAGGGAGGGGCAGAGAAAGAGGTAGACACAGAACCTGACGCAGGCTCCAGGGTCCACGCTGTCAGCTCAGAGCCCGATGTGGGGTTCAAATTCAATGAACCGTGAGATCATGACCTGAGTCAGGCGCCCTGGTAAAATGAACATTTTAAATACTTACAACAAAATACAACATTCTTGAAATAAATTACCAAATGATGATGCTAATATTCTTACTGAGAAGGTAAAATTGTATTTTAGCAAGTGTTGAATTCAGTGGGAAAATGTTCAGACTTTTATTCTTTTAGCAGATATTTAATAGGCTTTTCCCACCTGCCAGTTTGTGTCTGGCAGATGAGGATATAGAAATGAGCAACAGAAGGGCAAACCCCCCTTTAGGGATAGACAACAAACATAAAATAAGTAAATACATGTATCTAGATGGTGTGTTTACTATGAGACAGAAATTCACATTATGTTATGATATCAAATTTATAAATCCTAAGTTTTTTTTTATGGATATCAAATTTTTAAATCTAAGTTTCTCCCCCTACCCCCAGGATAATCACTATCTAGTGATTAGAGAGAGGAATTAAAACAAAAAAACAAAGTTTGAATAAAGACAGAATGAGCATCATGATAGACTTCTACAGTGGTTTAAAGGAAGGGTCACAGTTTGCAAATAAAATTTTATGAAAGAAATAACATTCAACATACTCTTGAAACATAGGTAGATTTTGAAAAGTTAAAAGTGTAATAAATGAAAGCATTGCCAAATATATTAATACAGTCATTTAGTAAATATATACTGAACACATGTTATAGGCAGCTCTCTCTGCACACAGAATACACGTATGAACAAGTTGGGTCTTGCACTCAAGGAGCTAACATTCAAGTAGGAGAAGACAATACTGAGGGATGAGGAAATAAATGAATGAATTATCTATTTTCAAATGTTAATACATCCTATGAAGAACAAGTAGTGGTATAATTGTTAAAAGGTGGCAGTATAGAGTATTGGTAGGCAAAAGAAGTCCACTCCATGGAGCTAAATGCTAAGGTCCTAGCCATAGGGAAATCTGGGAGAACAGAATTTGGGAAGAGGGTGCATCAAGTATGGAGTGAACATTCACATGGGTGTGAACATCCACATGTTCAAAGAGTAACAAGATTGCTACAATGATTGAAAGTCAGTGAAGATAAGGGCAGGAGTAGAGCCTGACATCAAAGATGTGAATGCCTAATAGTGGAGGGACCTGTGAACAACGGTTACTAATTTAGATTTTTTAAAATAACAAATGGAATGTAAAATTTTAAGGAAAGAATCAACATAATGTGACATATATTTAAAAAAATAACTGCAGTTAATGTGAGGAAAACATATTTTCAAGGAGGTAAGAAAGTAAGAGATCAGTTTGGCAATCAGATAATAGGAGATGATAGATGATGTATAATATAGATAATTGTAGCTTGGACTAAGGTATGTACCTGTGACAAAATAAACTTACAAAGTTCAGTGATACTTGTGCTGTCCAATTTTAATTGACTTCAATGTAATTTTAAATGAGGAAGTAAGGCAAAGCCAGGAATTTTACGTAATTTAGTAGACAATAGTAACTCTCAAAAGGTTTTTGTTTTTGTTGTTGTTGATGATAGTGGTTCTATTTTATTTCTTCTTCAATACAATAACTCTTGATCTTTCAAAGAAAGTTATCATATGAAGCTTTATTATTACCTTGTTGAAATTAAATTCCTTGAAGTTTGTACAATTCTTTAAGCACTCCAATGGACAACTGCTATTTTCCCTGACTTGTTCTTAGTTTATACATGATTTTCACTTTTTTTGGTCATCTCCTTTATTATATTTATGATAACTATTGCCTTTTTATTTGTGTTACATGCCTATTATTTTATCCTTCCCCTTCTAGCCCACCCATTGTGCACACTGTCACTCCCCTTCTAAAGGTCATCATTTAGGAATTTGGAAACTCTCAAATTATTGGACTTATAGAATTAAGTATATTAAATTTTGATTCTATACTATGAGCCAGGTATGGGCTAAGATTAGAAATCCCATAATGAACTCTTTCATGGAGGTTCATGTAGGAAAGAGGATACATGCTTAAATATGCAATTATATGTAATGTAATAAAGTAATAATTTTGAGGAAATTAAAGATTTAGTTAACCATGATGTTGGCATGTCTGATTAAGACTGCAAAGAGGAAAAAAGGACTACAAAGGGTGGAATTAGGAATTCTTCCTGAAGAAAGTGACATCTAAATTGGGATTAAAAGAACTCAAAAGTTAAGCAATCAGACTCTGAGCTTTAACTCTGATGAATGGAGGTGTTGTTCAATAAGAAAAGGATCATAAGAAGAGATTTCAGTGAGATAGATAAATTCAATATGGGACATGTGTTTCAGATACCTGTGAATTATTTTTATTGCAATTTTATTGAGAAGTGCCATTTGACTCTGAGCCCTGAATCAGGTCAGCAAAATGTAGAGGGTTGTGGAAGGAGTGGAAGAGAATTTCCAGACAACATGTAGAATAATAATTGACAAGAGTAGGATTTGATTCCTGAGAAACATTTCAGAATGGCACAGGAGGAGGAATCAAAAGGACAAAAGGAGGGGAGAGGGAGGGAGGCAGTGAGGGAGAGAAGGCAAGAGGAAGGATACAACTTGAGAAGGAAAGCAAAGAAAAAGAGGCAAAACTGAAAATTATCAGGCAATTTCTTCAAAACAACAGGGTGTAGTGTCACAGAAGCCAAATAAAGAATGTCTTCAATGCAGGCATGGTCAACAGTGTTAAATGATTCTGAGAGTTCAGGACAGGAAAAGTATCTTTGAAATTTGTTGAAAACTGGATTATTTTGATCCTGATCAGAGCAATTTCCAAAGACTATGGGGAGAACACACAGTAAAGATGGAAGTATTTGGAGAATTAAGTGGAAGAGGAGAGAGCATAGATAATAATTTGATACAACTTTTAAAAAATTTTTAAAATGTTTATTATTCAGAGACAGAGCATTGGCATGGGAGGGGCAGAGAGAGAAGGAGACACAGAATCTGAAGCAGGCTCCAGGCTCCATCTGTCAGCCCAGAGCTTGAAGCAGGGCTTGAACTCACAAACTGTGAGATCATGACCCAAGCTGAAGTCAGACGCCCAACCGACTGAGCCACCCAGGCACCCCTGGATACAACTTTTAAAAAGTAACTCTTCTTGTCTCATTTGATTCCCTTTCATGACCCTTATGCACCCCATGCTTTTCTAGACTTGATTATTTTATAAGCCATAAAACAAAACAACAAGCTCCAATTTTTGTGTCCACCCCCCGCCCGTTTTGTTTTGTTTTGTTTTGTTTTTTTCACTTTCCTTCTCTTCCTGGAATAAATACCTTTTCCTCACCTGTGAAGGAATTCTCTGTTTCTCCAAATATAAGTGGTTTCCCTCTAACTATTTTTATCACACCTCAGAAAAACAAGTTTGAAATACTAAGGGTTGTGGAGATATACTATGGTGATAAAGTGGAAAGATTTTCTGCATTATACTTAGATTAATTCTGGTGTGTTTCACTAATTTAATCTTCAACAATGGACAAATGACTTTACTTCTCTGCAGTCAGGGGTAAATCAGTGATTATAATAATAAACTCAGAGCGTTATAGTGAATCATAAAAGAAATAACAAATTTGAAGGTCCTAGCAGTGTTTGAAACCAAGTATTTTTTCATTTAATGCTAGTTTTCTTCCCCATAAATTTTCTTAGTATTCTAGATGAAATTTTTTAGACATATATGAAGTAGTTAGTTTCATTGTAACAATTTAGGACTAGTATGAGTCTGGGAAGGAAATAGGGGGACTGGACAAAACTAGACAAGCTCACTAGCTTCAAAAACAAGGGCTAAATGCTGTAATTGAGCCATTTGGTCAAGTCACAGTAGTCAAAGGAACAAGTAATTCACCATCAATTCTAGGTATAGGATAATATTCATTTTACTAGCTGTTGCTTAGTTAGGTGGGTGGAATATTGATATAGAGAACATAGGCAAGCAATACTTTGAAATCTATAGATCAGTCATTTTATATCTGGGAACAATGTCCCTGGGAAGTGCCAACCAATCCTTCTGAATGAGTTTTTTTTTTTGTTGTTGTTTTTTTAATATAATTTATTGTCAGATTGGTTTCCATACAATAACCAGTGCTCATCCCAACAAGTGCCCTCCTCCATGCCCATCACCTACTTTCCCCTCTCCCCCACTCCCCATCATATCTTAAACCAAAAGGAGCACTTTGGATTGGAGCCAAAAGCACCTTCACAAGAAAAACTCTTTGATCAATTAGGAAATGATTATTTGTGCTTTTATATTTTTCTTGTATCAAATATCTTAGATGGAGCTGAACTCTGTTAAGCATTTACAGACTATGTTTATAGGTAGTACATTTAATATGCAATAATATTTGATTTGTTTTTTATTCTCCTCAGCCCCTTTAACCTCTAGACTGTAATGACTTCCATATGGCTAGCCAAGTCTATTTTTAGATTGTTAATTATTCATCCCTATTTTTATTTTTATTTTTTTATTTTTTTTATTTTTTTAAATTTATATATGAAATTTATTGTCAAATTGGTTGCCATACAACACCCAGTGCTCATACCAAAAGGTGCCCTCCTCAATACCCATCACCCACCCTCTCCTCCCTCCCACCCCCCATCAACCCTTAGTTTGTTCTCAGTTCTCAACAGTCTCTTATGCTTTGGCTCTCTCCCACTCTAACCTCTTTTAAAGGCAGAACTTTGATCCCCAGTAGAAATACCTATAAGACTTACACTGGACTGGGATGATTCTAGGCACATTACCCTATTTTAATACTTGGTACACCATAATGCAATGGCTTGGATGGGCATTGCATATTATTTTTTGTATCTCTAACTCCCAGCATATTTGTTTCAGTGTAGAAAACAGATTTCTGTTTGTTGAATGGGTAATTGAAGAGATACTTGGAAATTACCACCAAAGAAGAGGCTTGGTTCTTATTTTGGACAAAAATGGGTAGGTGGAAATTAAATCCTAACTGAAAGATAGTGAGCCATTATGCAGTGTAGAATAGAAGCCAAATAATTAGCTCTAGAATAATGCATCTAGGTCAGAATGATAGAAACTTAGTTCAGGTCAATTCAGGGTTACTTTATTTTACTAACCCAATCTAACCTTATTTTAGGATGGATAGTAAGAGGATGAGATTTGTTTTATTTGATTCCAGATAAATATGAAACCTAGGGCATAGATAAGCCTATGTACCTCAAGAGATCAGTTACATTATTCATATAGGAACCTAGAGAGGTCGGTTCATGTGTAACTAAGATGTTGTGAGGGATTGATGCATATATAACTATTTTAAAATCAACTCAACTACTGTTATTTACCAATTAGTTTAAGCTATTTATGTGTTATAACAGACAAACAAGCCTCAAATATCAGAAGCCTAAGACACACTTTAAATTTCAGTAGCCTAGGGGCGCCTGGGTGGCGCAGTCGGTTGAGCGTCCAACTTCAGCCAGGTCACGATCTCGCGGTCCGTGAGTTCGAGCCCCGCGTCAGGCTCTGGGCTGATGGCTCAGAGCCTGGAGCCTGTTTCCGGTTCTGTGTCTCCCTCTCTCTCTGCCCCTCCCCCGTTCATGCTCTGTCTCTCTCTGTCGCAAAAATAAATAAAAACGTTGAAAAAAAATTAAAAAAAAATAAATTTCAGTAGCCTAAAATAACCAAGGTTTATTTCTTGCTCATGTTTCAAGCCCATCATGGTTCAATGTATATTAATCAGCGTTCTCCAGAGAAACAGAACCAATAGAATTTAGATGAATAGGTAAATAGATAGATTGATAAATAGATGGATGATAGATAGATAGATGATAGATATGTAGATAGATAGATAGATAGATAGATAGATAGATAGATAGATAGATAATTTATTTATTATAGGAACTGGATCACACAACTATGGAGACCAAGAAGTCTCATGACCTGTTGTCTGCAAGTTAGAGAATAAGGAAAGCCGTTGGCATAATTTACTTTGAGTACAAAAGTTTGAGAATTGGGATGTTGTAGAGAGGACAATGGTGTAAGTCCTGATCTGAGTTCCAAAGCGACATGGGCCGAAGGCAGAAGGTGGATATCCCAGCTCAAGCAGAGTGAGTTTGCCCTTCCTCCTTCATTTTGTTCTATTGATGCCATCGGTGGATTGGATGATGCCCAAGCACATTGGTAAGGGAGATCTTTGCTGAGGCTACCAGTTCAAATGCTAATCTCTTCTGGAAACACCCTCACAGACACACCCAGATGTAATATTTCACCAGCTACCTGGGCATCTTTAACCCAGTCAAGGTGACACAAAACTAACCATCACAGTCAGCACAGGCTTCTTGGTTCATGGTTGTCCCTGGGGAATCCAGGCTAACTGAGCAGCCACTTATCTCAAATGTTGTCAATTTCTTTGACAGAGAAAAAGGCGCTCTGCGGGATTTTGCTAAATTCTCGGCCCAGAAGTGACATGTGTCACTTTTACTCATAATCCTTCCTACAGAAGTGGGCACGTGGTTCCATTCAACCATTGGAGACCACAAAATGTGATTCAAACACATTCACAGGAGGGAAGTTGGCTTTATGAAGTGAGCAGCGTTAATGAATACACAAGAAGTATATTGTAAAATCCTGATCTGTTAGGTAGACTTGTTTTCGAGGTTCTTTTGTGACAGTGTTTGCTGTTTGAATTCAAATAATTTCTATATAATATTAATAAATAGCAGAAACACATCAGTGGAGTGAAACTTCAATAAAAGTAACGTGTATACATCTCTGTTTGGTCCTCAGCATATTTTTTTTTTCCCAGACAGTGCTAGTACCATTCTTGGGAACAAACTGAGACAGCTGCTTTGGCCCATATGCTGTGGAAGGATCTTATATACAAGAAAGTCTAAAAAGAACAAAAAAATCAGTAGTAATTGCTCACTTCACCAAACTCTACTTCTCTTTCAGGATTTATCACTGTTTACTTGTGGCTTTTGACTCATTTTTACCTGTGAAATTTTATATATGCTTCTTAATATTTTTTATTTCTATCTTAATTATGTATTTTAATTTTAATTATGACATTATTAATTTTTATATTATTTATTTATTTTTTAAATATAATTTATTGTCAGTTGGCTAACATACAGTGTGTAAAGTGTGCTCTGTTTTTTGGAGTAGATTTTTGTGGTTCATTGCTTATTTTATGTATTATTTAATACATATGTATTTATATTATAATTTTTTTAATGTTTATTTAATTTTGAGAGAGAAAGAGAGACAGAGCACAAGCAGGGATGGGGTCAGAGAGAGAGGGAGACACAGAATCTGAAACAGGCTCCAGGCTCTGAGCTGTCAGTGCAGAGGTGGATGCAGGGCTCGAACCCACCAACTCTGAGATCGTAATCTGAGCTGAAGTTGGATGCTCAACTGACTAAGTCACCCAGGCACCCCAATAATGTATTTGTATTATATACTAAATACATATACACACACACAGATGCTAGACCTTAAGATCTAGATCCTTTTCCATCCTTTCTCACTGTACCTAATGTGTAGGAAGTAGCTGTTTGGGCAAATTACTTGTCCATCTGGCCAAATAAACATATCATTTCCACTAACTACATATTATAATCTTTTTGAACTGGAGACTTAACAGCCATATTCTCAATATCCTTTTATGTTCTGCTCTCAAAGAACAATACAAAATATGTTGCTATGTGTGCTCCTTTTGAAATTTGAAAAGATAATTATTATGACACTCTTAAAATATTCAGAAGTGTAAATAAAATACTAAAGGAAGCTAATCCAGTGACATACAGATTCTGAGACAAAATAAATTTTGAAAATATCGAAATGCAAATAGTTTTTACAAAAGTTTTATAAGTCTAACTCCCATACCATATTAGTTTTCATGTATTTGCACAACACTTTAAATCCAACAATAAACATTAAAGATTTCCATCATAAATTCTTAATCAGCATGCATTTAAATCATTATTTTGATACACAGAACTCTAGGGTTCACGCTGCTGTATAATCATTCTCATATGTAATACTAACATTGGCCAATAGATGCCCTAAGAGATCTCTTAAACACAGGAACTCTAAGAATTAAAATCATGTTTTTGAGAATCAGTAAGTCTTACGCTTTATTTTCATAGTTCAATTTTCATTACACTTGTAAAATGGTACAGTATTTTTAGATCCTCAAGTCTTAAGATTAGCAAATTCCAAATTACCTGCCCCAAACACTGATTATTGAAATAATAAAGGAAAGAAAAGGAGACTTTTCCAGAATTGCTTTTAAAACTACAGTGAAGGCAGTGATATATCTGATCCACTTAGATTAATGATTTCTAATTTCAATAAATGCACCCCTCACTATAGGGTGTAACTATAACTCTCAGGTTAATTTAATCATAGAAGATTAGGTTGAGTTGTAAAGCATTTGCTCAAATGAATTAATGGATACATTTGGATTTTTCAGATTTTACTACAATTTCTATTATTTTCTATAACACAGCTATTAGCAGAGTGTGCATTGAATCTATTAATGAAAGGTATTTTAATTATAGTTCTCTACTTCCACTTTTAACATTTAAGTTTATGAAGATTACCAAGATTATTTATAAATCTGGAAAAATAGAACTATATTATTTTCTCTCCACCTTTAGTTTATAAAAAATTACTCCAAAATTTTTTTTCCTACTAAGCCAATGACTAAATTATTTTCTTCTAGGCTTATGCTCGTATCTGCCATCTTCTTCTTCTTCTTCTTGTTTTTTAATGTTTATTTATTTTTGAGACAGGGAGAGACAGATCATGAGGAGGGAAGGGGCAGAGATAGAGGGAGACACAGAATCTGAAACAGGTTCCAGGCTCTAAGCTTTCAGCACAGAGCCCAACATGGGGCTAGAACTCACAAACCATAAGATCATGACCTGAGCCAAAGTCAGACACTTAACCAACTGAGCCACTCACCTGCCCCAATATCTTCCATCTTAATGAAACTATCCCAAATTGTATAGACATATGGCAATATAAAAACAATATTTAATTTATTCAATTACATTTATTATAAAAGTATTTTCTTAATTCTTCATTTCGCTTGGTACTCGCTTTTATAGAACAACACATTTTGATGCCAACCCTGTGAGCCTGAGAATTCTATGCATGGACATATGGGTAGATGATGGTTCTTACAGAAAAGTTATTCCCGTTGTTTTCAGACTAGCGCAGAAAAAGTAAATAGTCTTTACCAAGCCAAACAAGAAAGGCAAAATATAGCTCTGGGGGAAATTCATAGTGGTATCATTTGGAAGTCAGAGAGAGTATATCTCAAAAGAGCTATTAGATAACGAATATAAAAGTACTGTACATGAAAACTGGAAAACTAGAGTAGGTAACACAAACATGAGTCTGGTAAATCCGTCTATTAAGGTTCATTTCCCTTGATATGTTTATATAAAGAGGCAGCTTTACTTTTTCCCTCCAATTTAGAAGATAAAACTTATCAAGTTAAGGATCCATGTTTATCATAAGAAAAATAATAGCTTCATAGGTCTTTCCACACTTTCCCTAGTACATACCATTCATTGTACTCTACAGTGATCCTTTGAGTGGCCCATTGGTACTTAATCCTGAATTCAAATTCAGGATTTTATTTGACCCACATTATTGATGATAATTGTAGATGATAATAAGCTCCAGATTACTGATGATAATGAACAAATCTGTTGCTTAAAATCTAACCTAGATTGCTGTTAAATGCTGTAGATTTTAGCTTTCTAGTGAGGCAACATTTCTTGAAACATGTTCTAGTCTTTCTCTATTTAATATGACCTCGATACAGATTAACATCAACTAGTTTTTTGAACCAATAACTTCCATTCATATTATACATTTGCTGACGTTCTTGTGGAATTTGAAAAACCCATTTACATAGTGGGAATTAAAGAGTTCATACATGCATTGATCTGAGAATTTAAGGGATAAAGAATTCTATCCCAGGTTTTAGCATGGTATTTCTGAAAAGCAATCTCTAATCTTTTATGAAATGCACCATTTTGATGGTAGGTTCATAATTAAAAATTACAGAAATAGTCTTAGTGTGTCTCCCTGTGTATTAAATACTAATATGAAAAGAACTAACTTTTTTATTATTCATCATATACGTAACAATCTCTTATGTGAAACAAATACAATGCCTGAACTCGAATAGACAAGGTAGACACAAAATAAACATAATCTGAATTTGCAACATATATTGAAAATATTAAAATTAAGCTAACATAATCACATGAAAGCTATGTAGTTGATTGCAAATACCACTTAGGTTGAAAACGCTCTTGCACGCTCTTGAATTGCTTAATTCAATACTGTTCTTCAGTCTGTAGCTTTATATATTAGAATTGAAGTTTTGGTTCTTATATCTTAAACCTTATTCACATATTTTAAAGAAAACATATTTTCCTCTTCAGTGCATTCTCCCCTCACCCCCCACCCACATACACATAAAATTGGTACAAGGTTGAAATACTGCAGTAGCTAAGAAATTTAAATATAAACATATCGTATCAACACTTCATTCAATAATACAATACTGTATTTAAATATCCTATAACACAACAGACAGATCACTAATAAATTTTTATTAATAGAATGTTAACATAAAGGATAGGTAGAGAGAGAGAAAGGTCTTAAGAGAGTAAAGCATAGAAAGGAGGAAGGGAAGGAAGTAATGGAAGTAGGAAGAAAAACAACAATAGAAGTCAGGGAAGAAAAATATATTTTCAAGTGCCAAATATCCAAATAATGTTGTAAATCATTGCATACCTGGCACTTGTAATTGCTGTTAAAAAGCCCAAAACCAAGAGCATAAAATAAATTTCAGGAATTATTTTATCATAAGAACTAATTGTTGAATGCAGATTTCATGCTTTAAAAACTATGTGCATATAATGTATTAAGTGAAAGCACAATCATGGAAGCTCACATTGCAAGGAAGTTAAAATCTCTAAGATAGATACATTTTGTGATTATGTTGTAATTTTCTTGCTCTTTTTAATTAAGGAAGTGCTTGGTCATTGTGGCTCTGATTTTTTTTAAACCGGATTTGCTTTATTATTTTGATTCTCCAAAATTAAGAATGAAAATTACCCAGCAAAAAGTAGTGAATCTTGGCTTTTCAAAATAAGCATGTTCTTAATTCACAGGAAAGCTTCTCATAATAGATTAAAAAATAAAAATTAAGAAAGCATACATTGTTATTATCTTTAGAGTATTTATAATTCTAATATGCTACAAATACATTGGAATAATTATAATTTGAAAAGGAGCTTGTAAAATTTGATGACACTACAGGAGTCCAAACATAGAGAACCAAAAAGCAATATGATTAAAAGGTAATTCTTTTGTACAAGTATAAATAGACATGCACAAAGCAACAACACAATGAGCTTCATAATTTCTGTGTATTACATTTTAATATGTTCATGTAAATTACCTAAATTAAAATCCTTAAGTACATGTTGGTCATTCAGCTTTAAAGATGTTTTCCTTGTTCATATTTACTTAATATTTTAGTCATCTTTCCCATGACAATTTATAACTAAAACTCCATCTAATGACTTTTTGCATGCATTAGATTTTATTGTTGCTTTACAACTATTTTAAACATCCTGAACAGTAATTACTTGTATGACTATATGTGAGGATATTATAATATTGTTTATATAAAAATAAATGACTACTTTATCAGACCCATTCAATCCTCTCTTAATTTCATCTTGGGTAGGTAAAATGTAGTTTTTTTGACCTCTCTTACTTAGCCTCATCTTTTGTTCTAGTCACTCATCTTTTTTGCACGCCTCCCAAACTAATTACCCTAAGGTACCATTTTCACAGTCTTAGTAACCAGATGCCAATTTATCCCACCTGAGGGGAGGGCTCATAAGATCTTGAATTCTATCACAATATCATTATAATATAGTAATTCATGAAGTTTTAAAATTATACTGTAGAGTCATAGAATGACAGATATGTAAGGAACTTTAGAGACAATTTAGTGCAATAAAATCCTCAAATTTTACAAATGACGAGTATGATGAAAGAGTTTAAATATCTTGATCTTGGTCATACAGCTAATTTAAGTCGGAAAAAAACTTAGAATCTCTGAGGAGGGTTCAGTTCTCCCAGTACTTTTCTGTATGCATGCCTCTTTGTGCATGCGTACCAAAATAGTTCTATTTCTTCTCTTTTCTTTCTTTCTTTCTTTCTTTCTTTCTTTCTTTCTTTCTTTCTTT
>NW_024412376.1:28072164-28198539 GCF_014898765.1 Herpailurus yagouaroundi
TTTCTTTCTTTCTTTCTTTCTTTCTTTCTTTCTTTCTTTCTTTCTTTCTTTCTTTCTTTCTTTCTCTCTCTCACTCCCCACAATGAGAAAATGCTTTCTCCCTCCCCCTTATTTGAAACATTTGAAGCAATTATCCCCTTAGGCTGTTGAATAATATTATGCCTGCGTTAATGTAATTCATAGCCCCAAACAATATGACGACTGAAATGAACTGAAAAATAACGTCTATTAAACAGCATATGACACAGTTTGGTGGAATTTTGTAAGGATTTTTAATAATGCACTCTACATATTTTCACAGTGGACTTTTTAAGTTTTCTCTGCCATTTTGGCATGTTGGCATGAAGCAGACCAAAATATGCCATGTGACATTTCTAAAATAACATGTGTGCTTTGATCAGCCTAAGTACAGGATATTCAGTTGGCTTCATTGTACTTGTAATATAGAGTACCCATCTGCCCCCAGATGTCATCCTTTAGGCCTTACCATGGTATCTGAAACCATTATAAAATCACTTTGGTAACTGAAACACTATTAGAATGTGTGTGTGTGTGTGTGTGTGTGTGCGCGCGCGCACGCATGTAATGAGCAGTGCAAAAAGGCATTGCACTAGTTATTTATATACTTACATAAAATCAATAGATGTCAGAGGAAAATAAAACAATGAAGATTACCTGGGATGATCTAAATATGTTGCGGGATATTCCAAGGGAATTGGATATTTAGGAAAGGAATAGACAAATTCTTTAATAAAGCTGGAAAGGAAAGTTTATTCAAAAGCAGAAAAAAGAAAGTTCCCTCCGAAGAAAAATTATCATTTTTTCCCCTCAATCTTGCTAACTACCTTTCAGGAAAGGATTTGGGTATATCTGCCCACAAAATAAATGTGTGTCCTCAAATAATTTCTTAAATTTTGCAGAAAATCAAATTTATTATGTTTCTTGTTAGGAAAATAAACAAGTATACTCATTTCATCAGATTCCCTACAAACATTCCTGAGCGGGTCCAGTGCAGAATAATATTACACTCCAGGAATATCAGGATATATGCATTTTTATGGAAAACAATGTATTGCATGCTAAGAAATTTCTTGAATAAATGACTTTGTTTATGAAAATATTTAGTTGCCCATTTCTTTGTACAAGTAAGTCCTGCTGGCTGTAGGTGGGACATGTGGACAGTATGTGAATAATGATCTTTCTAGGAGATTAATTGCTCCAGTTCACTAAAAGTATTTGTTTACAAGTTTAAGCAGTCAGAAATCTGGCATGGCAGCCCTTTCTCTTGCTGTCAAGGCCCTCAGAGCCTCACTGGAACAAGAAACATCACATATAGTAAGAGAATTGCTAAAGGCTATGAAATGCTTCCAGCATACCCCATCTTTCAGAGAACAATTGATATATTAGACATAATAAATATTACATAACCTTCAGTATTTTGGCAGTGGAAGTTGAAGCTGAGAACTTTCACTTTTTTCATTATTAATTTTTTTTTTAACCCTGGAATTTCCAACTTCACATAGCTTGACGATGTATTCAAATCATAAGAACGAAGAGGGAAGATTCTGTAGATTCTCTAAGAAAACATGAATTCTGATATATGCTATGCATCATTCACATAAAAAATAAGAAAAGATTCTGTTTACGAATGATGATAAGCATCGCCAGCTTTCACATTTTCTCCCAGTGCTCAGTGCAATTTTTTTCTCCTAAACAAGTTTCTGCTGCAGCGACTCCCTCTAGCAGCCCCCTGAACCGAGGAAAGGGAACAGAACACCAGACATCCTTTCCAGTAAACAAATGGTAGGGAGCAGGAGGAAAGTTTGGCTAGGAAGATCAAAAGGAGCGGGGATATTATTTGGAGTGGTTGGATGGATTCATTCTATTCCCTAGTCCCTTCTCCACCCGCCTCCCCAGCCTCTCCTCTCAGTGCTCCACTGCCCCCACCCTCCGCCCCTTCTTCCTGCCAGAGCTGTGCCAGCAGCGATCTTTAGAGCGCACAGAAACGGCAGTCCCAGCGAAGGCAAAAGCTCTTGCCACGCCAAAAGCATTTAGTTTCTTCAGGACCGGTGGTGAATGGATTGTGAAGTCCAATGAAGTCCACGTTGGTCATAAGCCTGGATTTTGTCGCCTCGATTGCCTCAGCTGACCCTACCAGAAGCCCAGTCAAAGGGGCGGCCCCGCACCTCTCAGGGAGTTGATATGCAAAATAGTTACGTCAGATGATGGGGGCGGGGCGCGCCCGGGTTGAGTGGCAGCAGCTTTTGCTGTGGGAGGAGGCGCGAGAATCAGCCTGGTTCAGTGACTGAGACAAACTGGAGGTGAGAGGAGCTGGTGCTGTCCACTGGGCTGTCGGTGCTGAACCTGGGACGCGAGCGGACGGGGTGCTTCAGCACCTCGAGGCAACGCCCTCTTGCACTCTCTGTGCCCTGCGGGACCCGCTTCACCAGCAGGACCATATCAACTTGACAAAGGAGTGTGGTATCGGACGTGGGAGAGAGTCCTCTTTTTGCCACCTGGGCGCCCATTCAAGCGTGACTTTGGAGATTTCTATAGTTTTAGACCAAACTATTTTCCTCTTTTCCCAGCTAAAACAATCTTTTAGGTTTTTTTTTTTTTTTTTTTTTTAACTATTATTATTACTGTGATTTCTATACCTACACCATTTAAGAATCTTTCTGGGAGACTTTTTTGACTCTTAAAATAAGGTAAGATAAAGAATATGTTATAAATTATTACAAAGGGGGGAGGAATGCAGAGTGCCATACAAAAATTTAAAAGCAAGTTACGATTTTTCTAATCTGAAACAGGACTTTTGGCAATGATTGCAACAATTATCTTAATAATTGCTATTATTATTTTTATTACAAACACATCTATTGGTGATTAAGCACTGAATTCTACAGGGGAAGTTGAGGGTTTGGGTTTTTTTGCGAAGTTAATGTCATCAGGTTACATTCTGCTTTATAAATATAAATATTTGTAGAGCAACACTTCCAGCATGGCTCAAGAAACAAGAACCATTCAATGCAAGCCCCAAATATGTTAGTAAATTGCAGTAAATAAATCAACCAACAAGTTGTTTAAAGCAAATGCAATCTTGAAGAAATATTTGAGTGAACTAATCTCTGATTAATCAATATTACCTCTGGTATCTACAGCATAGACTGCAAAGTACAGAGCTCTCTTAACATTTTTGGAGGGGAGGTGGTAAGGATAAGAGCATTCATATCCTGCTGGGTTCATTTAGATGTGTTGTTATGCAGTAGATCCAAATAAAACTTGTGAAACTCAGTCTCTGAGAATTCTGCACCCCAAGGTCATGTGTATTTCCAAGTTGGGGCTGTTTGTCCTGCTATTGAATAGTAAATGTCATCCCCTCTCCACCCCCTCAGGTTAGAGGTGGATGTAAATGGGAAGCTCTGATTTAATAATACAGTATTAGCTTGTATTATAGTCGCTACTGCTGTTGGTAATTGAATGGAACTGGGAAGCGTGGGCTGAGAAAATGTCTCGCTATTTCAGAAATGTTTAACCTCTTGCATGTTTAACAGAGAGCTTTTCTCTACTTAGGAGATTTTCTTTTGAAGCTGTGTTCCTTTTGTCAATTGGTAGTGTGTTTTGAGTGGGTATGAAGAAAGAATTCAGTACAGAAAACCACTGAACAGTACTTCTTATAGTGAACAATATTTAAATGATAGAAGTTAACTCGTGCTCTGTGTATTTGTTATCACTATTCATGACTTTCTATGTAAGGCATATTGTTTATCTGATAAGTAGAATTATGATTTTTCATTTATCTCTTTTAGTGACATTTGATTAAGGATAAATGATGGCTGGAAAAACAGAGAGGGGAGGGTTTACATTCCAGGGAAAGATTGCAACTAGACATCCTATCTTAATAGGAATGTGTAAAATATAAGCTGTTTAAGACTTACTAAGTATCATTCAACTGACCAGGGCTATGTTTTTCAGCAAATAAAGAGTATACTAAGTTAACTTTATATATTTGTATATTTTTAATTACGGTAAATGTTTCTTTTCTAGTGGCATTACACTTACGAGTATGAACTTTAGCTTTAAAGTTAATTATTTAAAATAATTTTTCTGCATAGAGATTTTTCATTTTATTTACAGCACACTAGTACATCAGAGTGATTGTTGCAAGAAATGGATATTATTGCAAACACTAGAGGTTAAATATAAATCCCCTTAAGTTGTTCTCATGTTTTACCCCAATAAGATTGTTCTTTGTAGGATTCCTGTCAGTCATGTGATCTTACATTAAATATTGATACAAAATTTTTTAAAGACTAAGCAGGTAGAGAAGCAAAGGAGGGAATATATGAAATACTGGGCCATGAAGCTCCCACTAAACAGCCTCCTTTAAATTAATATATAATAATTTTTTTCTTCTATGCATTTTAAAATTTTCTTTTTAAAACTAGTTATATGGGTATACATGCTCAAAGTATGGAATTTCAAACAGAATTATGGCTTCTTTTAATGTCAGTTTCCTTTTCTTTGTCATATGGAAACAACAATATATATTGTAATTTTATAACTTACTTGAAATGCAATAACAGAAATAAACACTATGTTCACCTAAATGTATTTTAGTATCTCATTGACTTCTTTTTGCATAGTTTTCCAAGATGTATGGCTTCCTTTGAGTATAAACAGTTCTCTTGAACTACCAGTATCTGAAATTCTTTCAGGTGAAGTCACAGTGAGATGGTTAAATACTAAAATCAAAATATGCTATTGGAAATTGTGAAACTAAGGAGGCAGTTTCGATGAGATTGCAAATTTAAAATATTAGATACATTTTTCCTGATTTTTTTAAACCTATTTAGCTCTTATATATTAGTTCTGAAGTAAGGTAAAATTAGGTGACCACAATAAACCCAAACTTAGCATATAGGGTATACTATTTGGATGTAGAATACGTTTCTTACTGTAAACAAATAAAATAGCCAAATTGGAAGATACCTATTAAAGACAGTCAAATGTGGTGTCCCTTCATAAATTTTTTGCTTCACAAAGAAAATGACCATATTTTGGAGTTATAACTTGTCCATGTGGAATTCAAAGGAATATTCAATACCACAGTAGATAGCCTCCTAAAAAATGAATTCATTTCATTGCTAAGTACTACAAGTATATACAGAACTTTTTACTTCAAGATGATAAAGTTTACAAAGTGTATAGAAAGATTATTGAAATAATTAATTATATGTCACATGACATACTCTAGTTGCCTTAATTGCTTCTCAGTTTCTTAAAGCACATTGATCTAGTAAAAAATTTAAAAATGGTATTGCTAGACAGATTTTTTTCTTACAGATAAGATGAAATAAGTATGCATTTTTGGTTATATTTAAGGCCAAGATGAAACGATTTGGGTTTTCTGTTATCAAGGCTATATATTGCTTTCTTTTTTAAAATCTATTTACTAACGTGTACAATGGAGAATTAAAAAAATTAATAATAAACCTGAAATACACTAAAAAGTTTTAGGAAATTGACTTTTTAAAAGTAACTTTTAAAATTATATTTAAAAGATTATGGAAGTAATAGTTTATTGAGAATTGTCTTTGAATAATGACAATTTTTCATGTTTAATGCTTGTTTATTGATGAGACCAAAACACCTTCAATAATATGTTTCTATTAGTTCTGCTCCAAATCTCCAAATCTGCTTCTGGCATTTTTATTACTTAATGTATTATAAAGTTCTAAAGATTCTTTGGAACTAATAGGTCAGAAAAAATACTTCCTGTTGTTAACATTATTGCAACACCCATGTGACCAATTATCTTTTACCAAACAGACTTAATCATCTTCTGCTTCAACACCTCCAGTGTCTTTTGGGCATAGACTAGTTAAGGTGAGCTGTAGGGACCCTTGTGGAAAATCCTAATTTTCCCATGAAATTGGTCATCACACCATGCAACAGAACAATTGGTCCCTTTGTGCTTTAATCACCCTGGCATTGAGGAAGTTAATATTATTATAGTAAATGAGATAGTGTTTTTGATAAATTCAGAATTTCACTGAGTCTTAGTATGGGTTTTTTAAAGAGAAGGAGTTAAACAATAGTATAAGTGCATGATATAATGAGTGTATATGTGTGTACATTGTGTGTGTGTGTGTATACATATATATTTCTTAGTAAATTAGGCTCTACCATAAACATGCAATGGGAATGATCTTGAACATTCAAGTTCAAGAAATGTTACTTAATACAAAAATAATTTACATAGCAAGCTGAAATACAGTATATACTTTTAGTGGCAAATGTGTTCATTCTGTTATTGTTTTTGCTATTTAGGCTGTTATGCTTTAGCACACACCAGTTTTTTGCCATGAAAATGTCACTCATAAGTTCTCATGCTGATTGGCAAGGGAAGGGACAATTGGAAATGAAAATTCTCCAGGAATAAGAAGCAGAATGGATGTGTCCATAATGAGGAGTTTATATTACCACACTGATTCTGAAAAAAAAATATGAGTGCTGATAAGGATTTGAAAGTTTCTATCTCTAAAAGAGATACATCAGGTTTACTTCCTATATCTCTGGGTAATAGGCCATGCACTTCTAAGGGATAGAGTTTGGAGATCCCTATACCTAAGATATTTTTATTCTTTGTATATCAATGTTACATGCATAGATGTGTTAAAATGTGAGAAGAAGAGCCACTTAACTCTGAACTTTCTTGCTTTAAAACCAAATAATTAATATTAATTTAATGTGGCTTTTAGTATCACATTATGTAAATCTCGGAAGCAAAGTAGTTGCTTAGTGAGTTCATTTGCATGTCAATACAGAGAATATTATTCCAACTCGTAACACTGGTTCATAACACTGCTAGAAGTTCTAAAACACAATGCAAAGGATTTGAAAATACTTTTTTTCATTCAGTTTTATTTAAATATACCATTGTAATTGACAGTTAAGAGAAGCTTACTTTAGTGATATATTTTTTCTGTGTAAGTAGCACTAAGGTAGCAATTAAAACATACATACAGTAGCAATTAGAACATACAAACCTGAACTGTGTTCCCCAAAGATGATGATGAAATGGAAATAATTTGCCTTTTGTGATTGGACCACTTCCACAATACACATTAGGTAGTGTTTTAATGACCATCAAGGCTTTATTTTTTCTAATTTCTAAAACCCTTACAGATTTTTTACTAACATGATGTGACAAATGGACAAATGCCCCCATGTACTCTGTAGGTATGTGCCCCCTTTTTCAGAGCTACAGTAATTGCTGTGATCCTGACATCAACCAGAGTCTGAACCGCCTCATTTAGGATTGAGGAGGGGGTCCCATTCATCCTTCCAAAGAAAGAGAGAGAGTGATTTGCTTCTAGTATACACATCTTCTGTCTCGTGGCAAATTACCTATTGATATTTGAGCAAAAAGTCTTTGAGCCTGGATTTTCTTATATAAGAAGACAGAAAAGGATATCATTCAAAGGGTTAATATGTGTAGACATATATTTTATGCATATATATGTACGCATGTTTTACTCAGGCCATTTTATCTAGGTCATTTAACATGTGTATAACTGTGAAAAAAATTCATGGTACCTTCATTTTAGATAGGAGAAAGCAGAAACTCGGATGAAAGTTGTCCACCTCTCCAGCATGTGCTCACACAACCAGGAATAGGTGGATTAGACAATCAAACCCAGCTCACTCCTTTTGCAGCTATGCTGTGCACTTCCAGCACCTCTGTTTAAGACAAATATTCAACTGGGTGTGTCTTATTTAAAACTACACATTTTCTGTGAGACTTTTACTAAATGTGAATGCCTACTTTGCCCTCTTTCTCCAAGTCTTCCCTTAATCATTAAATTATATTTAAATGATTTTGTGGTATTTATTGTTTAGTATACACATTTTAGAATGCACAATACCAAAGGCTTTAAGAAGCTTTTCCTCTGTATTTAATGTTAGAAAGATGTTACATTATTCTATCTCATAGAACATTAATAAGAGTAAGAGCAGGCAATAAGTAGAATAAGAAACAGTAGAATACAGTAATTAATGTTTCCTAATAGTTCTAGTTTTCTTTCTCCCTCTAAAAAGTCCTACTGAATATCAAATACAAATACATCTTGAACTTTAGCCACTTCCTGAAATTACCACTTGTGCTATCAACTGATAGTCATGTTTAAACCTTCAAACTAGTTAGCTACTAATATTTCAAATGGTCTGTGAGATGAAATAAAGTAATCAAAATAAAATTAGTTTTGAAACACAATACAAAAATAGGTAGTCTAAAATGGGCTCTTGAACACTTAGGAAACATTAAATACTTCATTCATTGTTTATTTATTCTACTTGAGGTACAAAGGGAAATGTTGACCTCTAGTTGATGCTCTGTGTTTTCATATAGCATTAAGCTCACTGAGTAGGAGAAAAGGTGAGTACTGGTGGCAGTAATTATAACACAGTTCCTAGGGGAGCCACAGAGTTGCATCAGATTCCCTAGTGAATCCTCATTATCCAAGTTTTGGGTTGTCCTTATTAAATGGATCCCAAAGGAGGTAGAAAAGTTTGATTTATAGAAAAGTTAACTTAAAAGTGTAAGATTATAGTGCTTTCATTAAATATTTTAGTGTAAGATTATAGGGCTTTCATTAAATATTTTACATATTAGTTAGAAATATCCAGTGTTTACCTTTTGGAATGAAGACTGGTATAAAAGTTGTTAATCCTTGAAATTTCAGCACCATTTTGTATACTATTCATTTGACTCACTGTTCCTCATTCTCTGTGGACCCCTGCAGGAAGTCCATTCACTCCAACAGCTACAATTATTCTCTCTTCACAGAGATCTTCCAAATATATAGCTCTGGCCCAGATTTGAACTCCATTAATGTATTTACAAAGGTCTGCTGGACATTTTAACTTTGATTTCATGGTGACAGCATAAATTCCATGAACTCATCATCTCATCCCTCACATGGTCCCCCATCTTAATTTTTTTGCCTGTCAGTTAATGACATTTTTTCTATTCACCGAGGTCTGAAAAATTAATAGATGTCTTAAACTTACATCATTCTTACTATACTATATGCACTAACTCCCCAAGTTTTGATATTCCTCCCTTTGTAACATAGCCTTTATCTAATTCTCTATTTTCTATTCCCTCATCGTATCACTTTTACCTTGACCTAGAGTATCCCATCTCAATCAGAATTATTTTGACACTCTCTACATTGATCTCCCTGATTCTTGTTTCTTCCCTGCAGTAATAATAATTAGTGATGTTATTAGCAAGTACATTTTTTGGTAATTCATAGTATGCCATACAATATGTTAATTTCTATAAGCAGTATTATATTTTATATGCACAATGCTATTCATAGAGATAGATAGTAGTGAAAGACCAAAGCTTAAAGAGTTATGCTGCCCACAGAGCTGGGACTCAAACCAAACTCTGTCTGAAACCAGCTGCATGATCATCCTCATTATGCTCTCCTGATACACACTTCATACCTCTTCTGGATTCCTCTCAGTTAAAGTAAGCTTTTAAATGTCACTGTGTTCTTCAGAAATCATCAGTGGATCTGTAATTTTTACTGTATCAAGTTGAAATTCTCTACTTGATGTTAAGATCCTTCTTACTGGTTCTGTAGCTTCAAGCAATCAATCTGATTTTCAATTTTCTCGTATGTGCAATGCACATATGTAAAAGAGAGATTGTTCAAAATATAAAGTATGATCCTTCCCTCTACAGAAAACCAATACCCTGTCTGGACTGTTGCCTTTTCAACAATCTCCACCTACATCTCACTCCTCTAATTCCAGCCAAGTTTTTCATAGTATAAGAGCATATTGTGCTCATATGTGCTTTTCTGAGTCTTTAGTTTTTGTTGCAAGTAATGTCATGTTAGTGTCACCCTGGATATTACCAAGATGTCTATTTTTCTTTACATGTATGTATTTGTTTTCTATTGTTGCATAAAAATTACCATAACCTCAGTGGTTTAAACATTTATTATCTCACAGTTTCCGTAAGTCACAAGTCTTGGTACAGACTATCTGGGTCCTCTGTTCAGGATCTCACATCAAGGTTTCAGCCAGGGTTGGGCTCTTATTTGAGGTCCAAGTTTGTTGTTCTCCAAGATCACTGGCTGTTGAGAGTCTTTTTCTTTTTCTTTTTTTTCTCTTTCTTTTCTTTTTCTTCTCTTTTCTTTTCTTCCTCTTTTCTTCTTTTGTCTTCTCTTTTCTTTTCTTTTCAGCTTAAAACTAATGGAAGTTTGTTTCTTTAAGGCCAGATAAGAATTTCACTGATTCCTTCAGTTTCTGACCTATAGATCTACTTTTATTTTTTTTTAATTTTAAAAATTTTTAATGTTTATTTATATTTTGAGAGAGAGAGAGAGAGAGAGAGAGAGAGAGAGAGAGAGAGAGAGAGAAAGAGTTGGGGGAGGGCTGAGAGAGAGAGAGGGAGGCACAGAATCTTAAGCAGACTCCAGGCTCTGAACTGTCAACACAGAGCTGGATGCGGGGCTCAAACTCAGGAGCTTTGAGATCACCATCTAAGCCAAAGTCAGAGGCTCAACTGATTGAGTCACCAGGCACCCCTAAGATCCACTTTTAAAGTGGCCCACCTCATTAGGTCAGGTCCAGCTAGAATAATCTCTTTTGATATACATAAAGTCAACTGACTTGGAACCTTAATTACATCTTAAAATCTCTCCTTTCCATATAACGTAACATAACCATAAGAACAATATATTACCTTTGTCATGTTCTATTGGTCAAAAGCAATTTAAAGGTTATGTCTACCCACAAGGTAAGGTGATTATACAAGAGTGTGGGTCATTGGGATTCATGTAACATACTACCTACCATACCTGACTCAAGTTCTACTTGAACCTTAGAATATTTCTCCATTGATGTTGTGCCACTAATCCCCAGCATTTATGACCTGAGCTATGCAGTGAACAATCTGGTGTGGCCTTTGGATTTTTTAAATGTGTCTTAGGTTGTTCTTTCTAATTAATCTTAAACACTTTTTAAAGGAAGACCTAGTGAAATAAGCCATACAGAGAAAGACAGATACCATATGGCTTCACTCTTATGTGGATCCTGAGAAACTTAACAGGAACCCATGGGGGAGGGGAAGGAAAAAAAAAAAAAAAAGAGGTTAGAGTGGGAGAGAGCCAAAGCATAAGAGACTGTTGAGAACTGAGAGCAAACTGAGGGTTGATGGGGGGGTGGGAGGGAGGAGAGGGTGGGTGATGGGTATTGAGGAGGGCACCTTTTGGGATGAGCACTGGGTGTTGTATGGAAACCAATTTGACAATAAATTTCATACATAAATAAAAAAAAGAATATTAATATAAAAAAAAAACAAAATAAAGGAAGACCCTAGGAATTTCTTGCATGTATGCAAAACATTGTAGTTTAAAATCACTTCATATACATATTATTATATAATCCTCATTGAAGTTGATTCTTTTTTATATTTACTTCCATTATGTAGCATCGTGCATATTTAATGGATTGGTTTTGGTATGATGATTTTGTACATGTATGCTCATGGATTGGTTCATGTTTTTAGAGTTTAGATTTTGTTTATCTTTTATTTATTTATTTATTTAGTCTTTGGTCTTTGACAAGTTGAAACCACACAAAGGGTTTACTGTTATTATCTTATTTTATGCAACATAGGATCTTTCCATAAAAATCGGGGACTTATATTTAATATTATGCTCTACAAATGATATATAAATTACATAGAAAGTGAAAATGATATTTATATTTGTCTTTTAGAAGAGTACAAAATTTATTTCTATACACTTTTAAAGAAAAACTTTACATTTTTAAAGAATGTCATCTTCAAAAGAACATAAAAAAAAATTAGAGGACACCTGGGTGGGTCAGTCAGCTAAGCATCCGACTTTGGCTCAGGTTACGATCTCATGGTTTGTGGGTTTGAGCCCTGCATCAAGCTCTGTGCTTACAGCTCAGAGCCTGGAGCCTGCTTCGGATCCTGTGTCTCCCTCTCTCTGCCCCTCCCAGGCTCACTCTCTCTGTCTCTCTTTTAAAAATAAACATTAAAAAAATTTAAAAGAATGTCATTTTCAAAAGAATATCACATTTATGATACTAATAATTTTGTTCTTGTCTAAAGATTGGTAAATATTTAGACAATTACTTTATTAACATTTACTATACAAAATATTATTGCACTTATATCTTTTATAGTTTACATACAATTAAGATAATTTTAGCTTGACAAAAGCTAAAATGGGGCGCCTGGGTGGCTCAGTCCATTAAGCATACGACTTCAGATCAGGTCACGATCTCGCAGTTCGTGATTTCGAGCCCTGTGTCAGACTCTGTGCTAACAGCTCAGAGCCTGGAGCCTGCTTTGGATTCTGTGTCTCCCTCTCTCTCTGCCCCTCCCCCACTCAACTCTGTCTGTCTCTTTCTCAAAAATAAACGTTAAAATTTATTTTTCAAGCTAAAAGATTAATTTGTATATAAACTCAATTTTTAATTTTAATAAACAATAATTTTCTTAAAAACATTAAGACCATATTTATTATAAAATAATTATTTCAATAAATATTGATAAATGGCTACTGTGTTTCGGGTGCCCTTTTGGTTGCTGGGGGTTGAGTGAGAATGGTAGAAACAAAATTGCCTCTCTAGTCTTTCTGCAGAAAGAGAGACAATCAGCAAAGTAGACAGAGGATCATGTCTATTATTGATAAGTGCCATGATCAAAAGTAAACTAGGTAAGGATTACTGAGGATTAAGAGTTGTATCTAAGGTAGGAGTTATCTTGGGGTGCCAACTCTGACATTCTGTGGTCCCCATTCTGTAGTTTCTGATGTTGACATTACTTATGGGTATTGTGAATAATGCTACAATGAATGTGGGAGCACAAATATCTGTTTGAGATCCTGCTTTTTGTTCTTTTAGATAAATAGCTAGAAAGAGTTGGATCAGTTCATCATATGGTAATTTTATTTTTTACTTTTTATTTTTAAGGACTATCCATACTGTTTTCCATAGTGGCTATACCATTTTACATTTCTTCCAACAGTGCACAGGGTTTTTGTTTGTTTCTTTGTGTTTGATAATAGACATCCTAACAGATGTGAGGTGATATCTCATTATGGTTTTGATCTACATTTCCCTGATGATTAGTTATGTTGAACAACTTTTTCTGTACCTGTTGGACATCTGTATGTGTTTTTTAAAATAGTATCTCTTTCATTTCTGAATGTCCAATTATTGACAAAATCCAAAATGCTCCCATCATGAAAAAAAAAAAAAGATTCTTTTTATTTGTGGTGGTCTTGTTAATAAAGATTAACATCCTTCTTTGCCTGGCACTGCAATATATGTGAAATATGTTATTTAACTTTTCTTTCCACTGTTAAATACACCATACGGAGCATATATTGCAACTAAATTCTGGGATTTAAAGCGAATTCCTGAAAACTCATTTGTACTCTTGGTGCATTATACACTTTATTTGTTCAGAACTTCACATCCTTTCATAGAAAACTTAAGTGCTCTAAAATCTATGTTCCTTTGAGGCAATGATCCACTGAGCTGGTATTTATGTCAAGTAGTCATTAACTTAAACACTATGGCATTATTAGAGAAAGGGAAATGCTTAGTATGCCTTTTGGGTTTGTGCACATGCTTGAGAAACCACAGTGTTCATTAAAAAGTGTGACATCATATGACCATGTAAGGAAAGAGCAAAAGAAAATAAATGAGATATAAATACACCCATAACTTTATGAAATAAATGCAACAATTACATGCACAACATCTCAATCCTTTGGCAGAGTCTCAAAAGTTAGTGAATTTACAAAAAAAAGAAAATAAATAAGGCTTGAAAGAACTTGCACAAATTGTGACAGTATTTTCCCTAAATTACTTCCTTTGGTGAGATTCCTCATGAAGTCATAATTAAGTGAGCTAAAAAATGTAAAAATGAAGTGAAAAAAGTTCTAGAAATGCTTTGTATTTTATGTCTACATATTTACAATTAAATGACAGCAAAGATTTCAAGTATATGCCCTCCATGACTGTTTCTTTTAGCAAGTGTCCTGTTTCTCATTTCCTGAGGGCTGAGTATGGGGAAAGTCTTTTCACTGAGTTTGTTTCCTGTCTGTGCACAAATAGTACGATTTAATTGATAATGTCTGGAGTAGAAGTCTGTGTCCAGCTGTGAAAACTGCTCTTAATGCTAGCACTCGACTGGACATCTTGATAATTGTATATGTTTTGTTAAACATCTCGGTCAGGTTAACAACTGTCTAAAAATCAGTAGAGGGAGCTCAAGAAGGCCTTAAGGATATTTTGATACTAGCTTTCTAATGTCACTATGCTTTCCCTCAATAATTTTTTTCTTTTTTTTTTTCATATATAGGAAATAAAAGTATCCTTAAGTGCAAAATAACCTTTTTGAAGTTGTGAAGCTTATGGCTATTTAAGCACTTGAAGAGGCTTCCCCATTTCCCCCTAATTTTTTGTCCTATTTGTAACAGAAGGTAAACAGATTTGACTTATAAATTGTTGGAATGCTATGAAGATCCAGCTCTGTGATACTGGGGCTTTATTGTTCCAGTTTTTAGATCTCTGTACAGGGTTTTTGATTCAGAAAAAGAACATGAAAACTAGACGCCTAGTATTCAGAGACTTCTATAAAGCATTAGTTGGCTTAAATTAAACCTGTGATAATCTTAAAACTAAGTCTGGCCCTATCCTAAAATGTTACTGGTTAGCTTAAATACACTGGACTTAAACATAGGTCTGTATTCTATGCAGGACTTGTGGCAGTATCCTTCTAGAAATTTCAAAAACTGGCACAAAGATAAAGGACATCCATCTGCAGAAACTCTTAAACAGACCTGATATTTTCATTTAACAACTTCATACCAAGAGCCAGGTCCCATATTTATATATATCATAAATTTGAAAGCAACAACTCAGGCTATTTTTGATTGGGACTTTGCTCCAGGATTTTCCCAAGTTTTGCTGAAAATATAAAGCTTGCTAATTTAAAACACTTTTTCAAATTAAAATTTTAATTATTGTCTATGCATCAGAGAGTGTTATATCCCAAGGGTTCAATTGAAAACCTACCATGTTGTAAGAATGAGCTATTACATAACAGCATTTTTGAAAAAGAATGGAAATTTTATTATTAACTTCGAACATAGTTTCAGTATTATTTAGTCCTTATTTAATGCTAAATTAATAGATTCTTTTCTTGCATAATGACAATTTTTGGAATTCATTGCCATTTTCCATAGGACACTTAAATTTAATAGCAGCATATGTGATTATTGAAATCATAATAAATTTGCATTTTAGTAAAATCTATATTTTATTTTCTATTGCTTGGCATGCAGTTTTTATATGAATGCTGAGTGATCTACAAACTTTTAAAATGTTTGAAATCCATTCAAAGCTTTTATTGTTATTTTAAAATTTTCCCAGAAGTTGAATTATTTGGTAAAATCACCTGATCATACTTAAGTTTAGAAATGGCTATTGCTGTTTTATTTTCTATAATTATTACTATAGATTTAGGCTAGTAATATTTGAGATACTTGGTCATAGTGTTGCATGTTACAATTTTGTTAATTGAACAGTGAAAATTACACTTTCTAGATTTCTGCCTATATTTGCTTAGTGAATGTGATATTTTAATGTTTCCTAAAGTAATTCTTCTGTTATAAATTTTCTCTGTATGTCTTTTGGCCATTAATCTAAGAGAACTTTAACTTGATTTTACAAAGTCAATGAAAATTGGATTCTATTAAATAAATTATTATTATTATTATTATTATTATTATTATTATTTATTCACCAATTATTGGGCCTCAAGCCTGATTCTAGACAACACTTAAATTATTTCAATACAGCTTTAGAAGATTTTTTTTAATTCTATTTTTGAGAAAGAGAGAGACAGAGCATGAGTGGAAGAGGGGCAGAGAGAGAGGGAGACACAGAATCTGAAGCAAGCTCCAGGTTCTGAGCTGTCAGCACAGAGCCAATGCAGGGCTCAAACCCACAAACTGTGAGATCATGACCCTAGCTGAAGTTGGACGCTTAACCCACTGAGCCACCCAGGTGCCCCTAGAAGAGCTTTTAAGGTAGAACCAAGGTTGAACCAGGGCTTCTGGGGACATTAAAGGCCACAGTATCACAGACATAGACCTCCCAGGCTCAAAGGCAATGCTGTATGACTATATATTAAGAATTCTATAATATTGATTTCATAATTTTCATGCAAGCTGGGTTTTTCAATGTCTAAAGTCTTCAGTAAAAATACCTTAGGCCCAACAGGTTTTTTAAGAAAACACTTGGGTTTCTCAAGTACATAAGATTCTTCAAAGTAACTTCTCTCTTAAATATCTGTGACTCTAAACAAAGATACATTATCCAAATGCAATCCTGATTATTCATTATTTTTTAATTAAGAAATTCTCCAGTTTTGCAAAAGCAAAAGCACCATGAATTAAAACTTTCTGTAATTTAAAGAGAAAATAAAACTAAATTTATTAATGTAATTTTATCTGTGTTTTTCATTCAAGCCTTATCACTAAATGATGGCATATGAGAACTTCTATTTCTGGTATACTTCCAAGTATTTTATCTTATAAACGTGTCAGAGTAGACATTATATTGAAGTTGACTTACAAATTAAGTAAAAATGTAATCTTGCATTTTTATAAGAACAGAATTTTTAAAAAAATATTAGTCTAATAAAAGTTAAATATAGTATGTCTATACAAATGCATATAAAAGTGTATAGAAAAATGAACTGAATCTACATTGAATTTTTCATTGGGTGGGATCTTTATTATCATCTGATTTAATAATGGGAAAACAAAGATTAAACCATTTCATTTTAATTGGGATTAAACTCAACTGTGTATGGGTTTCATTCCAGTCAGTGCACACTTCCAGATTTTTGTGTATAATTCTGAACTAGATACTTTCAGGCATTTCATTTTGGGGGATGATGTTATTGTAATAACTTTTGAATGCTAGAACTCTATTGATGAGTCTCATACCTGTAATCGTACAGCAAGTGGTACAAACAAAAGGTTTTGACTTTGAATTTCCAGTATTATTCCTGACACAAGCTTTGGTAGAGTAATGTTGAACATTTTTAATGTATATGTGCTTTTCAGGCTGGGTAGTACATATGTTACTTCATAAGAGTTTACCCTTTGTAATCATTATAACGCTTAGAATTAATGTCAAATTATATAAATTGTATTCATTGGGATAGTGTTTTGACAGTCATTCCTTTGGAAATGGAAGTTGATAATGCCTGACTTAGAAAGCCAAACTGTGGTACTAAATCACATGGACTTCAAGAAATTTCATATCATTTTTTGGCTACATCATGGAATGCTTTTACATGTTTAAGAGAAAAATGATTATCTCTGTGGAGGGTGAACTATATATATGATGATTTATTATTGACAGTGAATACTCTAACTTTAATTATGTTTACCTTGAAATAAGTAGTATCCTATTTTTATATTGTGTTTGTGTGTGTGTGTGTGTGTGTGTGTGTGTATATATACATATATATGCATATATATGTATATTTATATGTATATCCTCTAAAACTCTCAAGTCAGTTGGAATTTTTATACTTACTAATATGTAGATAAGTACATTTTCAATGGTGTATTATATTGATACATTAAATTGAAGATCCACTAGAATCACGCATATATTGAATATAATGGTTGAAAGTCTCCAAATTCAAGACATAATATAAAAGGAATTTAGGGTGACACAATAACTATAACACTAAAAAAAATATCAAGAGTGCATTTGATCTCACTTTACTTTTAATTGTGTCTGAGGATTTCTTAATGATAAACTACTTGTGGTTATCAGAGGGAAGAATTGGTTAACTAGTATGGAATAGTCTTTCACAAGCTCATCCAATATGATAAAGTTCTGCTGGCCTCAACTTTTAAGTATTTATTTATAAGTTCTAGATATTAAATTTAGTTAAATATTGATCAGTAATCTGCCGTTTTATAGGTATGTCAGATTGTGAATTAACTGATGAGAATGGGTCAATGGTACATGTAAAAATGCCTGTCATTTCCCAAAGTGGTCTATATAGTTAAAACATTAAATTTGTAAACACAAATGAATAAGAAGTGGATATACTAAAGAAACAATACAAACAATAAAAAAATGCTTCCAGAAAACCTCTTCAGAGAAAGGATAGTGAACTGATATCTAGTAGAATTTTAACTTAAATGGTGCACAAAAAATGTGAATCCAATTGGGATTTATCACGCTATTTTGTATTTTCTCACAACAGTGGAGTGAATTTATCATTCTGTACTACAAAGAAATCTTGCAGCATTTATTATAGGACATACTTGGAAAATAAATAAGTATCAAAGCACTACCACAGATTTAAAATCCAATTTTTGCCTGTTGTGAAAACAGCTTCTTGTGAAGTGCTTCTTAATGTTGGACTTGGTTGGCATTATTTGAAAAGGAACATTTCAATATTATGTAGGGGGAGAGACTAAAAAGATAAGTTTAGAAACTATGGCTCAGTTGGTTAAGTGTTGGACTCATGATTACATTCAGCTCAGGTCATGATCTCATGGTTCGTGGGATCGAGTCCCGTGTTGTCATCAGTGCAGAGCCTGCTTGGGATTCTCTCTCTCCCTTTCTCTCTTTCATTCTCCTGCTTGAACTTTCTATCTCTAAAAATAAATATGAATGAATTTAAAACTACTTAAAAAAAAGAAGCTAACTCCCGGATGACAATATTTACAAAATTATGAAAAATGAAACTTAGACTTAAGTGAGGTCACAGTGAAGAAGGGTCTACAGAAACATAATTACTAACTGTCATGTGACATCCTCAATGAGATCTTGGGAAAGAAAAAGGACATTAGGTAAAACTAAAGAACTGAGAATAAAGTATGGACTTTATTAACCTTAGTTAATAGTAATGTATCTGTATTGGTTTATTAATAGTGGCAAATGTATCATACAAACATATTTACAATAGGGGACACCAGGTGTTGGTTGGGTATATGGTTACTATATGGCATGGTATATGAACTATCTTTGCAATTTTTCTGTAAACCTAAAACTTATAAAAGGGGCTATCCATTAAAATAATGTGAAAAGAGGCCATTTTATTTTATTTATTTTTTTATTTTTTTATTTTTAAAGAGTTTCTTCAACGTTTATTTATTTTTGGGACAGAGAGAGACAGAGCATGAACGGGGGAGGTGCAGAGAGAGAGGGAGACACAGAATCGGAAACAGGCTCCAGGCTCTGAGCCATCAGCCCATAGCCTGACGCGGGGCTCGAACTCACGGATCGCGAGATAGTGACCTGGCTGAAGTCGCACGCTTTAACCGACTGCGCCACCCAGGCGCCCCAAAAGAGGCCATTTTAGCTATAGATATAGTGATTTATTTTATGGGTAGTTCGTAATTTTATGTATATAGAAAACTACAGATTTGAACATATTTTTAACTCCACTTCATAACGAGCATAGAAATTATGACAGAAAGTTATTATTAAGGAATTTACTCTAGGAAGGAAATTTTGTATTTGATTCTTCCAATAGAATAGAATCTCCCCAAAATTTTACAGTTACTTCAATTAAAGAGGGACTTTTCTTTCTTTCTTTCTTTCTTTCTTTCTTTTTCTTTCTTTCTTTCTTTCTTTCTTTCTTTCTTTCTTTCTTTCTAATTTTTTTAATGCTTATTTATTTTTGAGAGGGAGAGACAGAGTGCGAGTAGGGGAGAGGCAGGGAGAGAGGGGGACCCAGAATCTGAAGCAGGCTGCAGGCTCTGAGTTGTCAGCACAGAGCCTTACGTGGGGTTCAAACTCATGAACCATGACATCATGACCTGAGCTGGAAGTCAGATGCTTAGCTGACTGGGCCACCCAGGTGCCCCAAGAGGGACTATTCTTTAGATAAATTGATGATATACCACTATCATGCTATAAGAATAAAGAATTATTATAATTAGATATTTCAGTAATAAAAAATAAAAATCTTAATTACTATAGTACAGTTGTGAATTATTTTTAGTTTATCTCTTTCTAAGTTAAAATATTGCATAAATTACTATTTCAATATATGCTCACAGAAATTTAGTATAAAAATATTCTACTTAAAATATCACTGTTTCAGAAAATTTAGAAAATTCAATATAGTCTCACCACCATCCTTAAAGAATCATAATACACATTAGGATAGTATAAACTTTACCACATAAAAGGTCCTAAAGGGCACCTGGCTGGCTCAGTGGATAGACCATGCAACTCTTGATCTTGGGGTTGTAAGTTCAAGTTCCACTTTGGGGTAGAATTTATTTGAAAAAAAAATCCTGAAGTATGGTAGGAATTATTATTTCTCACCAACATTTTACCCTCCTTACTATTTGAGCATATAGAGAGATTACACAGTTGCATCCTCCTGAAAGTATTAGATGTGGTCATGTGAATTGTTTAGCCAGTGAGAAGGGAGTAGACATAACAGAGACACCCTATATACCAGTATTTAAGAGCTGGTGCCTGATTATGTTTTCTTCCCTTGCAATGGCATATCCTGATGCCCATGTTAAGATGAGACTGTCTTTTCTTGCCAACTATCAATGGATATATACCAGAGGCAAAAATTCACTTTGAAAGACAAATAGGTTTCTGGAATTTAAAATTTTTTGTTGTGTAATGTAGGCAATCTAGACTATAAATACTATACAAAAATCTCTATAAACTTGCATTTTTATAGATATTTTAAAAACAAAGTTTTATTTCTGTCATACTTACTGGTAATATTCTAAGCATTTTGGCCTAAATGTTTCCAAATATGTATTTTGATTTCACTTCTTAAAACCAGCTGAGAAGCTGAGATAATTACAATATTTCTCCTTCATTATTTGTTAAAAAATAAATTCCAATATTTTATGTGTATGACTATTTTTTTAAATGTTTATTTATTTATTTTGAGAGAGAGAGAGAGAGAGAGAGAGAGAGAGAGAAGCAGAGACAGAGAGAGAGAGAGAGAGAATCCCAAGCAGGCCCTGTGACGTCAGCACAGAAACTGACATGGGGCTAGAATTCACAAACCATGAGATCATAACCTGAGCCAAAAATGAAGAGTCAGATATTTAACTGACTGAGCCACCCAGGTGCCCCTTTGAGTCTTCTATTTTTATATGTAAATGTGCATGTTTGTGTGGATTTGCACTTGTGTCTTTGTGTGTGTGAGAGTGTGTGTGTACTGGTAGTAGATGTGTGTCTAATCAAAATGCTATTGTATTATATAAAAACTTGGTTTTTAAAATTTTTTTGAGGATTCTCACTTCTTAATTTACCAATGATAACAATAATTCTGTGTGGATACCTGCTATTTAGAATTAATTTCACATTCTAAAGTATATACTTTTACAGCCATTTTTATAAAAATTCCAAAACAAAAAATAAATTTATAAAAATAACAATTTAATAAACAAGATTACAATAATATGTGTACAGTTTAGCAGATTTTACCTTGTTCTTTTTGATCTTCTGTATTGGCTCCTTGATGAAATATGCATATGCTTTTTTCCTATTGATCATTATATTTGTCTAATCAAATTTTCAAAATAATCAGGATGTTCTTGATGTTTACAACCTCATCATGATGAAGCACAACTTTGAATTTGGTGCCATTTCCAGAGCTGACAAAGTTATTTAAAAAATTAAGTTGAGTTTGATTCCATACTAATCACACACTCTGAGTGATTGTATGCAACATAGTATACTGTGACATGTTTGATCGTAATGAATGGAATACAGCTCAAATAGTAACGCAGAAATAAATTTCCATTTGGAATAGCCTTGTGGGAGAAAAGTTCAAATTAAATCCTCTTAGTGCATTAAAATGCAAATATAGGAAGGCAATCCAATTGAGTTACATCGATAATAGAACATATAACACAAATGGAAATTCCTCCCAAATAATTAAGTTATAGCTATATAAATCACTGATGTGTGCATTTGAATTTTGTTCCTTTCGTGCATGCTTGAAAGTTCATTAACTTTGGATCACATTAGAATACGTTTTGTTTATCTCCTGCAGACCAGTCACTAGGCAAGCCCTTTCCCCTACTGAGGACAATGAAGGCCCTCACAGCATTTCATTGCATTCAAAATATGATAACTAAAGCTTTGAGCTCTATTAGCAGGTTCTGTTTTAGACATAATTATGGAACCTCCAAAATTGGGTCACCACCCTGGTAGTTTCAATGTCTTGAATTTTCTCAGTAAATAATTTTTACTCTAAAATATGCAAATATTGTGAGAACAGTAATTTTCATACACCAATTGTGTAATCTTGAGAGAAAACAAAATGCTTTAGAGAAAATTCTGTTTAGAAACTGTGTAAGAGAAAATTTCCCCGTGTGTGTGTGTGTGTGTGTGTGTGTGTGTGTGTGTATTAGAAGTATTAGATTTGTGATTCTAAGTCTTACTATTGTAAAATGTGTGGTGAGTTAAAGCTTCAAGTACTAAAAAAGTATGCAACTTATAACCATGAAAACCAAGGAGCACTTGCAGGAAAATGAAAAATGGAAAGAAAGTAATATGTTTTAGGCATTTAAATTAGTAATGATGCCATTTATATGAATTAAGAAGGAATGTTAATGGTGATTTGACCACCAAACATATATAATACTGTATTTGGTACAAATTCTGATCTTGAAAAATAATCATCTCTCAGATTTAAATTAAGTAAGGAGCACAGGTTGGTAATGTTGTGAATCCAAAATTAAAATTTTAAAGTAAAATAAAATTGAATTAAATCAAACATGTACAAATGCCTTACTACAAATCAAGCTACAGTCAATAAGTTTTAAAAGTGATTTTTTGGATCATTGCAATTTCATATCTTATTCTAGAAACAAAATGACCCAATTAAATATAAATTGCAGATGGTTACTTGTGGAAAGTGTAGATGTTGTTTGAGTTAATATTTATAATGTTGTATATCATTGGATATGAAGTTTTTAACAGAACATAGCCTATTTTAAGAAATTGCTGAACAACTATAGACATTGCATTTGAGATTTTAACTGATGATAACAATCAGAGAAATAGCTCAAGGATGAAGTAGTTGATTGTCTCATTAAAAATCAGAATACTAATAGTTGTCATCATTTGAGAGCCTAATGTGTGTCAAAATAAATTGTTAGGTATTATGCATACATTATCTTATTTAATTCATACCACAAGCTGAAGTAGCGAGAGGTTTAAATAATTTGACCAAAGATACATTATTAATAATTGACAAAGTCAAAATAAAGTTCATGCATATGAATGATAATGCTTGTTCTTTCATCTTCTTTAAAAAAAAATCTTTGGAACATATCAATTACTGTATCACATCTTCTCTTAGCTACTCAAGGACATTGCTCTAAGGATTCTCTTTACTCTTTCAATCTCATCAATTAGTTCTGCTTTTACTGGATTATTTTTATCAGCATAAAAGAATGATGTAGTTTTTCCCATTTTTTAAAAATCAACAAACAACAAACCCTTTTGACTATGATTACCCTTCATTCAATTTCTCTCTTTTGTTTTATGACAAAATTCTTTGTAAATCTCTACCACTATATCAAATTTCTCTCTTCAGTTATGTCCTCTCTTGAATCTACTTTACCTGATAAATCTAAATAGATTTATCTCTGAAATCTATTCCAATCAAGGTCAGCATATTCTGCATGTTACTAAATATGTCACTGTTTTTAGTCTTCCGCATGCTGGAACTATTAGATGATTTGTTATAGTCTATCGTTTCATTATTCAAACTTTTTCTTCACTTGCCAATATCTACACCCAGTCCTTTTTCAGGGATTTTTAGATGTCTTGTCTCTTTTTATTTCCATATGCAATTTAAAATCAGCTTATCAAGTTCTATAAAGAACCCTATTTGAATTTTCACTGGAATTGCACTCGTCCTACAGCTCAGTTTGAGGAATATTGGTATATTAATGACAGAGTTCTCCTCTCCAAAATATAGTCAATGTTGCCATTTATTTAATATCGTTTAAAGTTTTCAGTAAAATATTTAAATTTATTCTATAAGGAACTTTTTGTATTTTTATTGGTACTCTAAATTTTAATTAAAAAAATGCATTTTCTAACAATGTTGTGGCCTAAAGAATTGCAATTTCATGTTGCATGTCATCTTTTTCTTTTGGTTCAGCAATACTTATTTATTCTAACAACAAAAATGCATTTGGCAATTTCTATATAGACAGCCATATAATTAAAAATAGAGTTTTGCCTTAACTTTCTGATTATAGGTTTTATTTTACTTTTACTTTTTTTTTTAATGTTTATTTTTGACAGAGAGAGAGACAGAGCATGAGCGGGGGAGGGGGAGAGAGAGAGGGAGACACAGAATCTGAAGCAGGCTCCAAGCTCCAGGCTCTGAGCTGTCAGCACAGAGCCCGATGCAGGGGTCAGGCTCACGAACCGCAAAGATCATGACCTGAGCCAAAGTTGGAGGCTCAACCAACTGAGCCACCCAGGAGCCCCTTACTTTTACTTTTTAACTGCATTGACTAAACCACCAGTACAATCCTAACATAATTGATAATAGCAAGCATCTTTTTGCTTCTGATCCTTAAAGGATTATTTCAGTAAGTATGGTATTCTTAATATTTTTTTTTAAATTAGATGTCCTTTTTTAGGCTAAGTAGTTTCCATTTATTCTTAGTTTGCTAAGAGGTTTTTTTTTTTTTATCATGCATTATCTTAAATTTAATCAAGAGAATTATATCTGTGTATATTAAGATGAGCTTCAGTATTAGTATCAGTGGCCTTTAATCTGTAAATGTGCTGTTATAATACATACTAATCAAATTAATTAATTCAGTTAATTACTTAATTGAAATTTCTGTAATTTTGAAGTGTTCTTTCCTTCACACCATGATTTATCAAAAAACTGCTTCAAATTTAGATTAGAGCTAGATTATTGAACTGGATATATTACTTAGTAGACTTAAGAGAGAGAAGGTTTATGTTACGTTTATTTATATTTATATTTGCTATGTGTATGTGTGTAGAACTGACCCTTGAACAACATGAGTTTGAGCTTCCTGAGGTCCACTTATATGTGGATGTTTTTATTTTTTTTTATTTATTTTTTTTATTTTTTTATTTTTTATTTTTTTATTAAAAAAAATTTTTTTTTTCAACGTTTATTTATTTTTGGGACAGAGAGAGACAGAGCATGAATGGGGGAGGGGCAGAGAGAGAGGGAGACACAGAATCGGAAACAGGCTCCAGGCTCTGAGCCATCAGCCCAGAGCCTGACGCGGGGCTCGAACTCACGGACCGCGAGATCGTGACCTGGCTGAAGTCGGACGCTAAACCGACTGCGCCACCCAGGCGCCCCTATGTGGATGTTTTTAAATGCATGTTAAAATTTGGGGACACATTTTAAAATTATTCATTATGTAGAAAATTTCCACCAGCTTTTATTTATTTTTTGATGAATTATGATGATAGCTCTTGACTTATGGCCAACAGAGAAAATAGCTGAGAAAAAAATTAATTTACATTTTAAACATGTTTTCTTTATTGTTTAGTATACTGCATTTTTTAAGATCTTGTTTTACTTATTACCCACTATATGCAACTGGGTTGCATACATTTATTTATAGCAGTCTATTTCAAAGTTTAATCACAAGTCTATTTATCCCTTAATATATTCTTCCTTTTAAAAAGTAAGAATTGTTAAGTATCTTTAAGAAACCCTGCATACTACGGCTTCTTCTTGGAGTTTCCAATACACATTAGCATAGTGAACTGTCTGAGAAATTTTTTTATAAAATTATTTTTTATCCTAGCTTCCGTAAATTTTATTTGACCATTTCAGTCTGTTTCCTTACTATATAAACTCAGCTAATATATCCCTTGTGTTCTGCAGAATGCATTTTAGAATACGTAATTTTAGGTAAGAAATATATAATTTTTCACGAATACTGTAAATCGGATTACTTCCTTTTGGTATATAAACGTCTATATTCACAGACTGGATTTCCTGATGTAGAGTTATAGCTTTTTGTAACTTGTTTGGCTAATTAATACAGTCTACTACTATAGGGTTTTTAAAATTTATTTATTATATTTTTGGTTATACTCTAACCAAGTACCCCTCTCAATCCTAAGCCATTTCACATGAACTTTTATATCCACAACTTCCCCAACTCTAGAGACGTAAAACCTAAATTTGACAGACTCTTAGTAAATAATTTGGTTTACTGCTGCATTTATATTAAAAGCAATCATCAAGGGTATGTCTTCAAGACGGTCTTCCTTTTTTTTTTTTCATTTGTAACTGGGGTCTAGTCATCCCTCAAAGCCAAGCCCATTTCAGTTATGACTATTTCTTAAAGACCTCGCAGAGAGTTGTAGTTACTTTTTGGGAAGTGAGAGGATAATTGTCTTGGCTTAGAACATATTGTTTCTAAGACACATATTCATTAAAATTTAAAACTACATTAAAAAAATTTTAAGGGGGGGGCGCCTGGGTGGTTCAGTCGGTTAAGCATCTGACTTTGACTCATGTCATGATATCACATTCAGTGAGTTTGAACCCCATGTCAGGCTCTGTGCTGACAGCTCAGATCCTAGAGCCTGCTTCAGATTCTGGGTCTCCCTCTCTCTGCCCCTCTCCCACCAGTGCTCTGTCTTTCTCTGTCAAAAATAAATAAGCATAAAAAAAGACTACAATAGGTAATTACATTTATGAATCTGGGAAGAGAATATCTGCAATGGATATTGATTTAGGAAAGATAACCATATAGATGACAATTAAAGTCATAGGGGTGCATGGAGAGCCAGACGGAGTGGAGTAAAAAGATACAGATGTAGAATAGAAAGTCACTGGCTATGAAAGTAGTGAGGAGTAAGAGAAAATGAAAGAGATTTTGAACATTCTTCTAGATAACTAGTGGAAAATCCACAAGGGTTATCGCCATACAAGAAAATGGAGCTATTGTTTGGAAATGAAGGATATGCTTGCTCAACAAAATATCCAAGGAGCCATACTTATGTGCCAGGCACTGTATTAGCACTGAACTACAAAGATAAATAAGACAGGATGACCTCATAGAGCTTGAAATATATAATGACACCCAATTATTTAGGGAAAGCCAAGGCAGATAAGAAAGTATGTAGAGAATCATTAAAATTAATAACAATGAGAACATACGAGACTCAGAGAGATGAGTTTTGTGGACTAGAGGAGAAGAAACCATATTGAAATGGGTTGAACTGTAAGGCATTTATTTTAGATTATAGACATAAAAATATTGAAATGCACCAAAATATTAAGCATTATTGACTCTAGACTGGAATTACAAGTAATTTTATTGTATTTTTCTCATATGTATTTTATAAGCGCTTACAATTAAGATACATTTTTTATAATAAGAACACATATTATTTTTAAATGAACTGTGTTCTAATGATTATTGTTAATTAAATTTTAAATGTAAATGAAGTGAAGGTATAATATTTATCTGAATAATATGGTAAATATAAGAGATTAAATGAAATGATTCAAAAACTGACAGTAACAGAACCTTAGTAAACTTCCTTTGAGGACTTCATTATTCTGATTGGCTCCATATAATGATCCAATTAAGTCGATAATTGCCAAAACTCAAGTTGTTCTATGCTGACAACACATATCCACCAAAAAAGTAGAGCTGCTTGAGCCACTAGAAGTTTTTAAAAAGTGGAAAGCAAAGCATTAATTTATGTAGCTACTAAGTTGGCACTTGCTAATGCTTTCAAAATGTAGAATAGCTTCAATTCCCACCAGTTTAGCAGCTGACATGATTATGTACATGAATCCTCTAGGAAATTGAAGAAACAGTAATAACAAGCCCAGTTAACAAGAGAAGAAAAGGACTGCCTGGCTGACTGTCTAAGTTTCCTGTGTTAACACTGATTATAAACATCAGTGGTGGTAAACACAGCCATTCCATGAGATTGAGCTGTGAACATTTATGGGAAAATAAGATCAGCAGCCATGATTCCATTCTATTAAAACAACTCCTCTGAGGCCTTTGTAAGATAATACCTTTGTTATTCTCCCTTCCCTCCAGCATGTGAAAGGGACTATGGAATTAAAATTTCCACAAGCTAACTGAGAAGGGGTTAAGCTGTTAATTTCTTCCAATGTTATTGTATTGTTAAAAAAAATACACCTTGGAAAACAATGAACTACAAAGTTCTTCTTTGTTTTCTTTTGGACAGCTTTCACAAACTAAAGCAGTTTTGAAATATTCTTAGGGTGGTTTCTCATGTCATTTAATAGAAAGTGTAATTACTAGCCTGAAGCCCATCAACCAATTACAGATTAAAATATACCTTGCAAAATGTGAAACTTCCGGGGAAGTGTAATCACATATTTTAAAATGGATTATTTTGCATTTCTGAGTACACCACTAAGTCTCCTGACGTAAATTTATTCTCCCCACACACTTCCAGCAGGTCTCCATGGCCTGAGACACCACTGTGCCTAATATTCCCAGGATTATTCTTATTTCTCAACCTTACAATGCAGTGGCCCAGAGTTAGGCTTGAGAGAAAGTAAACCACATATAGGAAAGAGAGAAGATAGTAAGAGCTATGGGTTAGAAATCAGAATTTTGAGCTTTAGGAAATCATGAAGATCATCCATTCCACATCCTGTGATTGACCAAAAAAATATCAAAACAATTTCAGTGATTTACCCAACATGACAAAGGTAGGGCCACATGCCAAATCCTCTCGGCTGTCAGGATTAGGTGCACTTGTAATGCAAGTGCCATGAGTCTGTTTCCTTTAGAGAAAGAGGCTAAGGAGTCAGAGAGCCTGGGAAACAGCCAGGGGCACTGGGCACCTGATAAGAGTGAGTCTTGACAGAGAAGAAGGGGGTAAATAGGCATTGTGATCTCTGTCCTTTATATTTTAGAGCTGCTTATGCTAAGTTCCTTAAAAGCAGAAACAGGAGAAATGAAGCATCTCTTTATGGCACCGGTTATCACAAATATAGGAAGATTCATAATTGCAAGGGAATTGCTTTGACAGAACTTTATTTTTTCACTTTTCAAATATTTATCAAGTCAACCATATGCCTAGCACCAGCTGAAACACTGACCTAATCTAAGAGAAGGGCTACATTTTAAAGTGAATGCTATTGGTATTTATATGAAAATAAGATGTTACTGCCTTTAAAAAAAGAGAAGAGTGAGAAGAAGGAAGAGGGAGGAAGGGAAGCACAGGCAGTTGGGGGAGAAAACACCATCCATAAACAAGCGTACTTGTCTATCTCTTCTTCCTACGTTGTAGAAAATATGGAACCATAGAGCTGAGATTTAGGGTGACCTTTTATACTCTGCGTGTCCTTGGAGACAGCACTCACCAGTTGTTCAGTTGTACACTCTACAGACAGACTTCTATTACTGCCTTACTTTCAGTGTTTCAGAGAGCCACAAATACTGTTAAAAGCTCAGATGCATGTAAAAATACATTATGTTCAACACTAAGCTTTTGAACAACTATTAGAATTATGTTGCCACCACTTCTCTGTGACATATTGAAACACTGTTGTTCAATTTCTAATAACTAAGCAAAAGTCAGACTTAAAAACATAGTTACAACCTTGCAATATCACCTAAGAGTTCATAGGTTGACAATCCTGGAGGGCCAAACAACTTTCTCCTCTAAGAGATAAAACGAAATTAGCTCCTCCTGCAGAGCAGATGGCAAAATCCCAAAAAGAAATATAAATACTTGCAATTTTTTTGATTGCAACTTTTCCTTCTTGCTTCTGAAGATGATTTCCTTTGCCACCTATAACAAAGAAGCCCTGTTACTAAGCTCAGGAACAGTTTTCAGGGCAGGCATTTTATTTTTATTTTGTTTAATGAGAGAGAGAAAGAGAGAGAGCATGAGTGGGGAGAGGGGTATAGGGAGAGAGATAGTCCCAAGCAAAGTCCACACTTAGCATGAAGCCCAGCACAGGGTTCAATCCCACGACCTTGGAAACATGACCTGAGCCAAAATCAAGAGTCAGAATCTCAACTGACTAAGCCACCCAGATGCCCCAGGGTGGGCATTTTTTTTTTATTAACGTTTATTTATTTTTGAGACAGAGAGAGACAGAACATGAACGGGGGAGGGGCAGAGAGAGAGAGGGAGACACAGAATCTGAAACAGGCTCCAGGCTCTGAGCTGTCAGCACAGAGCCTGATGCGGGGCTTGAACTCACGCAGCACAAGATCATGACCTGAGCCGAAGTCGGACGCTTAACCAACTGAGCCACCCAGGCGCCCCAGGGTGGGCATTTTTAATGCCACTAATGATTTAATCTCAGGTTAGAAAGATTTGAGTGTTTTTTTTTTTTTTCTTAACTATTGAAGTATAGTTGACACACAATGTTACATTAGTTCCAGGTGTAGGACACAGTGATTCCACAAGTGTATATGTTATGCTATGTTCACCACAAGAGTAGCTGCTATTTGAATACCATTGACTGTATTCTCTATGTGGTACTTTTTATCACCATGACTTAGTCATTCCATTCCATAACTGTATCTCCCACTCCCCTTCACCTATTTTGCCCATCCCTCCACCTCCTACCCCACTGGCAACTGAAAGATTAGATTTTTTTTTTTAATTCTAATGTGTGTAATATTTTGCCTCTGTAGCCTCAACACTTTTTTCCTGGCCCCTAGCCCTGTAAATGAAAGTACCTAAATAAATGAAATTCTTCCTACCTCTGGTTAGATCAAGAGCAAAGCCAATATTCAGGCACTGAAACACCACACTGAATTTAATCAGTGAAATGAAAAAATACCCTGATAAACCTTGGATTGTGAGTTTAATTCATGTGCTTTGAGCTTCATCGTTTTCTTCCTTGGGTCTAGCAGACAGTTTTATAGAGCAGTGTTTCGCCAGTATGGGGTTTGCTCCACCAGTGCTGGAATCCCCTGTGATGCCTGTTTAAGATGCAGATTCTTGGATTTCACCTAAGACCTCTGGAATTAGAATCTCTTTGGTTGGGCCTAGGAACATTTAACAAGCACTCTCTGCCTAAAATTCTCTGGCCCACCAAAATCTGATAGCTGTAGGCATGGCGTAAAGTCTTCTGTTTTAGAAATGCGGAGAAACGGAAGCCACAGGCTAGGAAAGTCAGTGAGATGAGATAGAAATTGGAACAGTCCAGTACTGACACCCCTGGGCCCTCTCATTGTGCCTGGAGCTTTTGACTTTCATTCTGATGCTGCTTGCGTCCTTCCAGCCCAAGGAATCTCTCAGTGAGAAGCTTCTGCTATAGTGGGTAGCCTCCAATTCCATGGAATAATTTTATATCATTGTGACATTTGATTACTATAATCTCTATAAGTAGAGTTGAATGACTTAGCCACATCCTCAGAGAACCACAGTACATCTTTTGGAACATGACTTCAATTTGAAATGATGCCACCAGATGGCCAGCTTTAGAGAAGACCAGATGAACTTGTCCTTAAGTGGCCAAAGAGCCCCACATTCTAAAATTTTGTTGTGCCTGATATTAAACAATTGTGACCTTGCTGTAAACACAATCTATATGTTTTCACTGCCTGAGTACAAACAAATACTGTAGTGGATTCATTCATTTAATATAAAATATTCATACAGCTTTATTAGCCCACAAATAACAGAACATCCTACTCTCTATCTCCAATGAGAAATCATGTCCCATGATTACGTAATTACCCAGATAATTCCTGAGATTCTATTTGAGGGGTGAGTGTGCAGTAATGTGTTCCTGCTTGTTTAGGTACATTTTAAATCCTGTGGGTTTATATTATGGTTAACATAGCAGACAATGCTGTGTAAACCCATTGGATCACCACCTTTGCAGAGAGCATAATGCAAATCATAATGTAATTCAAATGATGTATTTACATAGGCAATAAGTCTTTGCATTAGAAAATGTGGCTCTACAAAATAATGATATTTAAAAGTAGTTTTCAGGGCGCCTGGGTGGCTCAGTCGGTTAAGCGTCCGACTTCGGCTCAGGTCACGATCTCGCGGTCCGTGAGTTCGAGCCCCGCATCAGGCTCTGGGCTGATGGCTCAGAGCCTGGAGCCTGTTTCTGATTCTGTGTCTCCCTCTCTCTCTGCCCCTTCCCCATTCATGCTCTGTCTCTCTCTGTCTCAAAAATAAATAAAACGTTTAGAAAAAAAATAAAAAAAAATAAAAGTAGTTTTCTTTTCCATTCAATATTATCATATATGTGATGAGAAACATGGCTTAAAGTTACTACCATGTTAGGATTGACGTGCATATATTAACACACAATAATGTGTATGTGTAAGGAAACAAATCATGCATATAAGCAGAGAAATATGTTCAATGCATAATTATTTACCATATTTAATGTTTCATACCATATTTATATTATGGAAATGTTGATAAGGTAAATATTTAAAAAGTACATAGCCAGTGCCTGTTTCATAGTGAACTGATAATTATAATTTGATTTTTGGTCATCATGAAATAACAAGGTTCCAAATCTTTATCAGTGTGGTCACATCTTGAACATATCATTACATATCAGTCTAAGTTGTTTTTTTTTTTTCCTTTAATAATATCAAATTGAATTGTTCATATAACCTACTTAACATGAAGCCTGCAATAAGTAAAATCTTAGGAAATGTTTACTATTGCTGTTAATATATTGTTTTAACTGTATAGGCCTTGACATATCTGGAAGGGCTTTTAATATAGTTCCCTTTGAACTGACACAGCTTATTTAAACACAGAAAACTAAGAAGAAAAAAAAATCACATTCATTTGGAGTTTTTCTTATTTAATATAGACTATCACTCATTTGAAAAAAAAATCTGACTGTAAAGATAATTAGCTTATGTTTACATAGGTCATAGATATTTAGTTCATGCACTTTCCTAATCAGTAGCATAGGAAGTGCTTACAATGTTCAGGCTTGATTGAGCTTTTTTTTAAAAGACTATAATTTTCAATCCCATGAACCTTTTTATTATACACTTGATAAGGGGTGAATTTACAGTGATGATGAAACATTTTGTACAGGTAATACTATACTTACAGATATGGGAATATTCTTCCTCCTGAAGAATGAACTCATATAGACACTGAAAACCAAAAACAAAGTGAAAGTTTTTCAAAGACCAGACAAAGATGATGTTTTTCTAAACTCTTTGTCAAATGCTCAGGTATACAGAATACAATCATTTTACAAGACCTTCAGTTTGTTGCTTAAAATGGCAGGATGATTTTAGAAAATAAAAAATGTTCAATACCTGTGTGGACTTTATCCCTCTAGGTTCTTAGAATTCTATTGCTTCATGTTTGTAATCTCTCTGTATTGTCTTCATAAAATATATTTATAGTGCTAGCATGGTGCTTCTTAAAAAAAAACACATTTGATATCTTGTGATGAGTAAATCTAAAAGAAATTGATGGTTTTGTTTGATTAAGCTCTTCCTCTCTTTCCTTCATAGCAGGCATGTTATTGAGCACTCTCTGAGGCTACACAATTTGGAAAATTATTATTTGTTGAAATTCAGCATTTTTTTCCATAAGATATTTATACAAAACTGGATTATTTATTTATTTATTTTTCATCGTTTTTATTTATTTTTGGGACAGAGAGAGACAGAGCATGAACGGGGGAGGGGCAGAGAGAGAGGGAGACACAGAATCGGAAACAGGCTCCAGGCTCCGAGCCATCAGCCCAGAGCCCGACGCAGGGCTCGAACTCACGGACCGCGAGATTGCGACCTGGCTGAAGTCGGACGCTTAACCGACTGCGCCACCCAGGCGCCCCCAAAACTGGATTATTTAATTTACATTAAATTATTATTTGATTCAAATATAGCAGATTTTTTCCCTTTTCTTTTAATTTTATTTTGTTTTCTACATGGAGCTGAGAGATGACCTTTCTTGTTAATACTGCCATGATACAATTTGAGGTCAATTTTGAAAAGTTTCACAACTACATAGCATTGGTTTAAGACTCTTTTTTTAAAACAAAATTAAATATTTATTTTTGAGAAAGAGAGAGAGAGAGAGAGAGAGAGAGAGAGCACAAGTGGGTGAGGGGCAGAGAGAGAGGAGACACAGAATCTGAAGCAGGCTCCAGGCTCTGAGCTGTCAGCACACAGCCCAATGTGGGGCTCAAACTCACAAACTGTGAGATCATGACCTGAGCCTAAGTTGGATGCCCAACCAACTGAGCCACCCAGGACACCCAAGACTCTTCTAGGGGACAGACTGTAAATAATGTTCTTTTTATATCTTTGATTATTCCGTGTTTGGGTTTGTTGATTGCTATACTTTAATTAAGAATTTGCTATGTAACATCAAGTGTACCATAAAAGGTTTTTTCTTTCTTATTATTTTTGCAAAAAATATGAAAATTTGCAGAGATTTACTTGGAAATACTAAATTGCAACTGAGTTCTCTGGGAAACATTTTCTTTAAACTTCAAATACAACTCATGATGTTACCAATGCAATATTCAGAGGATTATATTTCATGTAAGATGTGGATTTGAACAAAATAAATGAGTTGATTAAACATAAAAATGGATAAAGTGTTGAGCAATGAGGTATTACAGCTAAATTTAACTTGGAGAAAATGTACTGCCAAAATGTGACCAATCTTTTGTATACAAAATATTTATCATGAGAAAAATATGTAACTTACAAACGCCATTACAGAAGTATGCATATTAAATAACCAAACATTGTTAGATCAGGACAAAGAAAATTCCAGTAGCATTATTCTGTTTTCTTAATCTCTTTCTTTTGCATATTCTAAAATATAGGGTAAATGTATGGAGTTATTTGATTAGAATCTTCAATAAGTCTAGAAAATAACTTTAGGTATAAGGAAATTTTCTGTCTAGACATATTCCTATACATGTATCCAAAAATATTCTGGACATATTACTAAGTAATTAGCTAAATACCATCAGAGTTCAACTCATTATACTGACTTTTTTCCCCCTCATCTGTGAAAAATGACTTTGGGCTACATAATTCTAATATGTCTTTCAAATATAAAAAACTAGTTTTTCATGTTTCATGAAACTGGATTTATGTTGGTATCAGATCAAGTTTAGTATATTAATTACTTGCTCTGCAGTTTTTGAAAATTAATACAAATAGAAGGATATGTTTAAAAAAGAAATTTATAAGAATCTCCTTAGTGCATCGTTTGAATTATTTGCAGGGTTGTAGATCAAATAAAGTCATGATTTTCAAATGTTATCATCGATTTTATCCACCCAAGCATTTTTGTTAGTGTATAAATTGAATACTAATATGCCAATTCTTGTCTAATAGTTATAAAAAACCTCACTGAGACTGATACTTTCTTCTTTTCTCTCTCAGATTTTTATTTTTTTTAATGTTTATTTATTTTTGAGAGAGACAGAGACAGAATTCCAGTGGGTTAGGAGCAGAGAGAGAGGGAGACACAGAATGTGAAGCAGGCTCCAGGCTCTGAGCTGTCAGCACAGAGCCTGACGTGGGGCTAGAACTCAGGAGCTGTGAGATCATGACCTGAGCCAAAGTTGGACGCTAAACTGACTGAGCCATCCAGGCGCCCCTAATTTTTTTTAATGTTTATTTATTTTTGGGAGAGAGAGAGAGAGAGAGAGAGAGAGAGAGAGAGAAGGAGCGTGCACTAGTGGAGGAGGGGCAGAGAGAGAGGGAGACACAGAATCTGAAGCAGGCTCCAGGCTCTGAGCTGTCATCACAGAGCCTGACGCGGGGCTCAAACCCACAAGCCATGAGATCATGACATGAGCTGAAGTCAGACTGAGCCACCCAGGTGCCCCATCTCTCTCGTATTTTTACAATGAAGCCTGAGTTATGTAATTATAGTATGTATACATTAGCATTTTGTATTTACATTTGTATTTTAAAAGCTTAATAGTACAAAAAATTCCACATAACCTTGTTTTAAATTTACTTATTTTGAGAGAGAGAGAGAGAGAACTCTTAAGCAGGGGAGGGGCCGAGTGAAAGGGAAAGAGAGAATCCCAAGCAGGTTCTGTGGTCTCAGTGCAGAGCCCAAAGTGGTGCACTGTTTCACCAACTATGAACTCATGACCTGAGCCAAATCAAGATTTGGATGCTTAACTGACTGAGCCACCCGGGTGCTTCTCCACTTAATTTTTATCATAGAAAGGTAATGAAAATGGTACTAAATTTATCTAAGTAAATTAGAATACCAAATGGTTTCAAGAATCTGAAGCAGGCTTCAGGCTCTGAGCTGTCAGCACAGAGCCCTATGAAGGGCTGAACTCAATGCACTGTGAGATCATGACCTGAGCTGAAGTCGGATGCCCAACCACCTGAGCCACCCAGACACCCAAGACTCTTCTATATGTATTCACTAAATGACTTGCAAATGGTGTTTCTGTGAGATCCACTTTTTACTTGTTTATTATTTTTATTTTTTCTACTTTTTTTGTGTATTTATTTTTGAGAGAGAGAGAGAGAGACTGAGTGAGAGCAGGGGAGGGGCAGAGAGAGAAGGGGACATAGAATCTGAAGCAGGCTCCAGCCTCTGAGTTGTCAGTACAGAGCCTGACACGGGGCTCAAACTCATGAACCGTGAGATCATAACCTGAGCCAAAGTTAGATGCTTAACCAGCTGAGCCACCTAGGCGCCCCAAGATCTGTTTGTTTCTTGAATTCTCCACAACTCTTTATATATATATAATTTACTGAATAAGTAGTTAATATTTGTTCCATCCCTGAAAGTCCAATAGCCACAGATGGATTATACCGTAAGTGTGACTCAGGCAAACTCAAAAACAAACAAACAAAACAAAACAAACAAATGAACAAAACCTTGTTTCCTTATTTATCCTTTGAGGGTATTCCTAAACATAAAACATATCATCATCATCACCATCAAAGCAAAAAGGGGTATATTAAAGAGTCATAACTTTGAGGCTAAGAGGGAGGAGTTGGTTGTAAAAGCGAGGGACATGTAGGGAAACAAGTAAAGTTGCCTGAGAATTAGTTCTTCGTGTTAGTGGTAAAAAGAAGTTTCCATGCAGATTCCTGGAAGGTGCTAGGATCAACCTGAATTCAGGAACTGAGATAGTATTAATTTGAGATGGAAGAAAAAAGGGCTGGTCATTGCTGCAAATTAAATAAAGTTTAGCATTAAGAGAGGTGGCTGCTTTTAAAAAACCTCATGATCAGGCAAGCTAAGCACAAGCTTCATAACTGGCTGCCCTTGTCTCAGCATAACCACATGGGAGAAGTACAAAGCTGCCAATATTAGACTGGGGAAGTAGGGTGAAACACAGAAAACATTCACCTTCTCTTAGACACACACATACACACATATCCAACATCATGACAAATAAGTAAATACATAACTGAGTTGATTATACCCCAGAAGAAATGTGATTTAAGAAAAAAGACTGGAAAGTTTTGAAAATGAATATATTTCAGAACATCAAGTAGATAAAAGAAGGCATCATATGCAAACATAACAAGACATGAAAAAGTGAAATCAGAATTAAATAAAAATAACAATATTTTTTTAAAAGACAAACTAGGGGCGCCTAGGTGACTCAATCAGTTGTGTCCAACTTTGTTTTCCTTATGAGTAGTAATATTTTAACTTGTTAAAAGACTTAATGTGGACATTTAATGTGAATTTAGAATGGTTATTCATAACCTTTTTTTTTTAATTCAATGGATTTTATTTTTTTATTTTTTGAATATTTTTTAATTCAAATTTTAGTGAAGATACAGTGCAATATTGGTTTCAGGAGTAGAATTCAGTGATTCATCGCTTACTTATAACAACCAGTGCTCATCACGAGTGCCCTTCTTTAGTGTCTACCCATCACCTGTCTAGCCCATCTCCCACCCACTTCCCTCCATCAAGCCATAGTTTGTTTTCTATCATTAAGAGTCTCTCATGGTCTGTTTCCCTCTGTTCTTGTTTCTGCCCCCTTCCCGTATGTTCATTTGTTTTGTTTCTTAAATTCCACATATGAGTTAAATCATATGCTATTTGTCTTTCACTGATTGACTTATGTTGCTTAGCATCATACATTCTAGCTCCAGCCACATCATTGCAAATGGCAAGATTTCATCCTTTTTGATGTCTGAGTAAGATTCCATCACACACACACACACACACACACACACACACACACCACCTCTTCTTTACCCATTCATCAATTGATGGACATTTGGGCTCTCTCTATATTTTGGCTATCATTGATAATGCTGCTATAAACATTAGGGTGTATGTACCCTTTCAAATGTGTATTTTTTGTATCCTTTGGGTAAACACCTACTAGTGTAATTGTTCGATTTTAGGGTAGTTCTATTTTTAATTTCTGAAGGAACCTCCATATTGTTCTCCAGAGTGGCTACTCCAGTTTGCATTACTGCCAACAGTGCAAGTGGGTTCCCTTTTCTCTGCATTCTCGCCAACTCCTGTTTCTTATTTTGTTAATTTTAGCCATTCTGACAGGTTTGGACTGGTATCTCACCATGGTTTTAATTTGTGTTTCCCTAATGATGATTGATATTGAGCATCTTTTCATGTGTCTGCTAGCCATCTGGATGTTTTCTTTGGAAAATTGGCTATTCATGTCTTCTGCCCATTTCTTAGTTGGGTTGTTTGGTTTTGGGGCATTGGGTTTGATAAGTTCTTTATAGATTTTGGATACTAACCCTTTATCAAATAAATTGTTCACACATATCTTCTCTCATTCTTTTAGTTTTGTTGATTGCTTCCTGTGCTGTGCAGAAACCTTTTATTTTGATGAAGTCCCAATAGTTCATGTTTTCAAGCTACATTACAAAGCTGTAGTCATCAACACAGTATGGTAGTGGCATGAAACATACACATAGATCAGTGGAACAGAATAGAAAATACAGAAATGGACCCACAACTAGATGGTCAATCTTCGACAAAGCAGGAAGAATATCTGATGGAAAAAAGACACTCTCTTTAACAAATGGTGCTGGAGAATTGGGGAATGACATGCAGAAGAATGAAACTGAACCACTTTCTTACACCATTCACAAAAAATAAACTCAAAATTAATGAAAGACCTAAATGTGAGATAGGAAACCATCAAAAGCCTAAAGGAGAAAGCGGGAGAAAACCTCTTCGACCTCAGCCAGAGAAACTTCTTACTAGACATGTTGTGAAAGGCAAGGGAACAAGAGCAGTGGACTCTTGATTTGGGCTCAGGTCATGATCTCATGATTTGAGAGTCTGAGTGCCACACTGGGCTCTGCATTCTCTGCGGAGAGCACAGAGCCTGCTTGGGATTCTTTCTCCCTCTCTCTCTGCGCCTCCTGTGCTCTGCTTGCTTTCTCTCTCTCTCTCTCAAAATAAATAAATAAACTTAAAAAAAATAAAAAACAATATAATTTCAAATCTTGGCAAACATACCTATAGGCATTTAAATAAAAGTTAAATGGAGAGGGTACACATTAGGTTATACACAAAAATAAAAAATGGATTATAGAATACTACAGAGAAATTTATCAAGAATATAATGCTAATAATAAATAAATAAATTTAACAAAGAGAGTGCCAAAAACTGCCAAGAAAAAGAATACATTCCCTACAAAGGAATGGCAAGTAGATTAACAGAAGCCTTCTCATTAAATTAGTATAAGCCACAAAACATTTGAAAATGTTGGAGAGAAAGTATTCCATATCTAGGATTACCTACCTACCTAAAATGTTATTTTACCTAAATATTAAGTGCAAGACAATGATATTTTAAAACACAAAGAACAAGACAGTTTGCCTCTTATTGACCCACAATGAAAAATTATAGAAAGGTTTACCTCAGCATAGAAGTAAACCATTAGAAATGTATAGTGTGCAGGAAAAAAAATGACAAATGCAGAAGTTAAATTAACTATTGCCTTTAACTATAATATAATAACTGATTATCTTTTAAAGGTGAGGCTACTTTATTACTAATTTCATGTAAGGTCTAATATTTTCAAAACATGTTGAAAACTTACACTATTTTGTTTTTCAGGTGAAATATACATTGAATATTTTAGTAGAAATCCATCTAGAGCATCTAAATGAAGAAGGGAAAATGTATTTAAAATGTATCAGTCCAATTTAAAGTATGTAAAGAGAGTAATCGAAGTTATACAATGGTTAAAAAAACACACACACACACATGTAAAAAAATCTAATAGTAGAAATGTTGAAGTATATGAATCTTCATGAATGTAAAAGGCTTATATTCACTTACTAAAGATAGATTTTCATAATGGTTAACCAAAACTTCGTGGGCTGCTTAGAAAGTAAACACCTTAAGTAAATTGCACTGACAAAGATAAATCCAAATTGCGAATCACAACTAGCTCTGATGAAGAACTTTATATGCTCATTTTAAAATTGATACGGAAGAGAAAAGAACGAAGGGTTTTCCTTACTGAATATCAAGAATTATTATAAAACTCTAGTAATTCAAGTATGTACTATCTGCATAGGAATAGATAGGTTAATGGAATCAAATAGAGTATTTAAAAACATAACCACAATGCAGAGAAACCCAGCCTTTAACCAAGATAAAGTTACAAATCAGATAAACTGCTTGAAAAACTTTAGGTGAGTAGAATACAGTTAAGGTAAAAATAAAATTAAAATACAAGAAAAGTAAAGTAAAATCTTGTCACCATACTATGCCACAAGTTAATTCCAGATCAATGAAAAACTTCAGATGAAAATACATGTATGAGAATATTTTTGGTGAAAGGAGGTTTTCTTTTTAAATATTACAGTTATCACAAACCATTAAGCAAAAAATGTATACATTATAATTAGAGACTGTATATGTTACAATTAAAAATTAAAATAGAAAATAGAATTCAAAATTTATTTTAAAAATCAGAAGTTGTTCAATGGAGGGGAAGCTATGTTCCCTGAGCCAGTTTCCCTTCATGCTTTATAGGCAATTGCGCCCCCCCAAGGGCTGGTCTCAGCTATTTTTGTGTTTACTGTAGGACAATAACTGGGCTGAGTCAAATTGTAGCTTGCTTTTTCAAGAAAAGTAATGAAATGAAAGAAGCATTTGAGTGTGCTTGAGGGAAGTTTTGATAGATTCTCCAGCTACCCCTCCGTATTTCTCAGCTGCTTTCTGGGTGTTCAAGGACCCATTTTGCAATAGATTCCCTTATTAAAGAAACTTGAGAGGCATTTCTCTCAGCCTCCAGCTGCAAGGAATCATTATGGTCATTTCTGGTTCTAATTCCATAAGAACAGGGGAAGGGAGATAAATTTTACTAGCAGTTTTGAGCCCAGACAGTTCTGTTGGGAGTTTTATATTCAGTACCCAGAAAAGAAGACTTGGAGAACCAAAGTCGCTTTAAAAAAAAAAAAAAAAAAAAAAAAAAAAAAGGATTGGTTGTCAGGGTTACAGGATTTTTCAGAATTACAAGTGTCCTGAAGCAGGCCATCTGAGGGTTGGATGTTGCTGCTAAATTTTGTTATCTGCCTTTAGACTAGGTTAGCTCCAATTCTATATAGGTAAATTCCATGTAGTATTTACCCCTAAATTTAATTAGAAGGAGACATCCCAAAGGACCGCTTGTGTGAAATTCTTAGAAATCAAACTGGTACCTGTGCCTTGCCTTTATTTTATTTTTGAAGCATTTGCTTCGAAAGATGGATACTGTAGGAAGTTGGTAAGGATATATTGCCTGGATTCACTTGCCTAGGCTACCTAAATCAGTGGCTTTTGTATTGATTGACTGTTATCAAGAATGTGCAAGCACATGGTATACTTGGCCTGAAGCACTGTAAATATCCAATAAACACTTTTCACTGTTATAACACATTATGTTACTGCTCTTTTTCATCTTTCTTCAGGTTTATTTATTTCAAAATCTGTTGATTTTTTTAATCCAACTTTTTACCTCTAGTTTATTTTTCGAATTTGAAACAGTGGTATAAAATAAAATGCAAGTTCTCTTATGTCCCTTAGAAAACTAACTCAAATTGGCTGCGGTTTTGCTCATGACTTGTATTTTAATCTCCAGCCACCATTGACCTCATAACTAGCTAGTATAGTTTCTGTTACTTCCTGTTAGGAGTTAATTGGAAAGTTTCAACTGCTCTTGTCTGCTTTGGTTCAAATCACTGGTAATGTGCTCATGTTCAGTTGACTTAGCTGAAATCTATCTTTATGCTTGGTTTACTCACTGCTTTCTTTGTCTTTCATGAAAGTACATAGGTTTTGATTTTGAGAAATGTTTTGAAAATCCTCACGGCAGAATTAGGTCACGTTAACCTATATTCCCTCTTTTCCTTACACACCACAGTGGCCCAGATCTCTCCTTTTGGGAAGGCATTAGGTTGTTCTGAAAAATATTCAGGTCCCAATGATTTCTTCTAACTAACTGTGGACTCCATCATTGGACTTTCCCATACTTTTGTGAATATGAAGTAGAATACCTCTGAGACTCAGCTGACCTGAACAAATGGGCAAGTTTTCCCCATGGCATTTCAGTTTTAAATACAGAAGAAATTAAGTTGTTCCCTGTGCAGCACTTCATTGTTAAACTGTGACAGAATATTTTTTTCTTGTACTATAAATGTAGTTCCAGATTTAAAGAACATAGGCTGCTAGAAACCTTGGTATGGAATAGGTTGAATTTAAAATCTGTCTGACATTGACAAAAATGCAATGATTTTTTTTAATAGCAAATAAAATCTGTAACATAGTACCTTTGGGATTTTAGACAGAGTCAATCCTAAGAGCTGCATTCTTCCTTAATTTACATTTTAAGTGCTCATCAAGGTAGAAGGCAATGAATTCAGAAGACAGAGCTTATAATGATTTTCTCTTCTCTTGAATTAGAGCAGTATCTTCAAGGTCATATAATATATTATTATTTTTAAACTTTTAAAACATCATTTTTCATGTTATAGCAAGCAAAGTTATTGCAGCTTAGATACAAACTAGGGTCACAGGACTTTTACACCAGACATACATGAAATTGCTTTTCCTTAGCCAACATTTTGCAGTGTGCAATGAAATTATATCCATAGTGTTTGATAGAAACCAAGCAAACAGTGATCAATGATTGGCTAGTTTTAGTTTCCATAATTACTTCCAGTTGGTACTTTGAAAATAAGGAGGAAATTACTTAGAACTCTCAGCTTGTATTATTATGACGTACAGATGTTATTCCTTAATTTTTTTCTTGAAAATACAAATTAAAAGACAAAGAAAACAATGAACTTTATCATTCTGATTAATTTTTTCTTCTTTGAACTTAACATACCAAACCTCTGGGATATCAGCTGTAAGAGATCAGATGAATAAAGAAAACGTGTAAGAAGAGACCGCAGAAGGATGGCTAGAAAAGTGAAGGGAGATCGTTGGAGTCTTGTGTGATTGAAGCTACAGGGAGAAAAGGTCAAGTAAAGTGGTCACTTTCCTAAGAGCACTTCCTTTTTTTAAATTTTTAAAAAGTGTTTATTTATTTTTGAGAGAGAGAGAGAGAAAGAGAGAGAGACAGAATCCAAAGTAGGCTCCAGGCTCTGAGCTGCCAGCACAGAGCCTGATGTGGGGCTTGAACCCATGAACTGTGAGATTAGGACCTGAGCTGAAGTTTGAGGCTTAACCAACTGAGCCACCCAGGTGCCGCTGTGAGAGAACTTTCAATGGATTAGTTGATGAAGCTGCATTTCAGTTGGTTGAGAGTTATAGTGCAAGTGTTAAGAAAATCAGTTTATGAACACAGCCACAGGGAGAATCCATATCTTTTTACTTTAGCTATTGTTCTTTCTACTATAGCACGCTGCTGCTCAGCATTACAAATACTTTTGGTACATTTTTTAGCAATGAATATTTTCAGTTTATCAACCACAAGAAGAAAAGTGCCTGCTTGATGTCAGATTTCTGTGAAAATGAGCTGAAACTCAGAAATTCAACATGTCAAATAAACTGCATACAAAGATACAGGAACATTATTGAAGCTGCTTCTTTTATGAAATTGTCACACATAACCCAGGTGGACATACAGTGTAGAAAAGCTAAGTGCAGAATATTAAGATATATCATGCTATCGTGGTTATATTAGTCAATGTTTTTTAACCACTTATTCTGTACCATGTTGCAGACGGCAGCTTTTAGGAAGGTAGAGAATTCATGCCCCTTTAGGTGTACATATAAACATATATAATCCAGAATATTCATTCAAGTTTATTATAAAATAACTCCAGTTTATTCATTGGAAGAAGGAACTGACAGAAGATTTGATAAACTACATAGAAATAATTACATAAAGTTTTTTTTAATTGTTTAAATGTATTTATTTTTGAGACAGAGAGAGAGCGACAGAGCATGAGCAGGGGAGGGACAGAGAGAGAGGTAGACCCAGAATCGGAAGCAGGCTCCAGGCTCTGAGCTGTCAGCACAGAGCCTGACACGGGGCTTGAACTCACAGACTGTGAGATCATGACCTGAACTGAAGTCAGACACCCAACTGACTAAGCCACCCAGGCGCCCCACATAAAGTTTATTTTTAAATATTGTCTATTGAAGGCCATCATAAACAAAAAGACATATGGAATTAATTTAATTTCAACCTATACATAATATACTTTTTTACTATTGAATCATGAATGTGTTATAAAGTCAAGTCTGGGGACCTTCTTTGGGAGATTGAATATTAGTCACTATATGTTGTCTTGTTTTTTTCTGCCTAAGTTTGAGGCACCAGTACATGCAATTTGAAGTCCAGGCTATTGTAAGTTTATATAATTTAATAAAATTCCTTGTTTAAGTCAGCTAGACCCAAAGTTTCATTCTGTTTCAGTTGTCAAACATGCTTTAAAAAAATAATACTATATATATATATATATATATATATATATATATATCTTGTGCTATATATAAACATTGTGTATAAATATATACTTATATATGTTTATATATCTCTCACATATTATATATATATATATATATATACATACACATATATATTCATAAAATAACTTATTCATATAATAGTATATGCTTATATATAACAAATATATCTAAAACTACTGTATAGCTACAGTTACATAAGTGCTACTGTAACCATGCATTTATAACTGTAACCACAGCTATATATAACCATCTTCCCAGTGAAGATCATTTTGATCAAACAAGTGTACACAAAATTATCCAAAAATTCCACTTGAACAATATGATTCTGTAGAGATGGTGATGCTGAAGTCCTTTCTGTTGGCTTTTGGAAACTCTTTCTGTTGGCTTTCTATTTATTTTTTTTTATTTTATTTTTTTATTTTTTTTTTCAACGTTTATTTATTTTTGGGACAGAGAGAGACAGAGCATGAACGGGGGAGGGGCAGAGAGAGAGGGAAACACAGAATCGGAAACAGGCTCCAGGCTCTGAGCCATCAGCCCAGAGCCCGACGCGGGGCTCGAACTCACGGGCCGCGAGATCGTGACCTGGCTGAAGTCGGACGCTTAACCGACTGCGCCACCCAGGCGCCCCTGTTGGCTTTCTATTTATATTAAATATAAAGTTGTTGGGGTTCACAGAGTTGCGGCTTCTAAACAGTGCCTTAGACACTTAAAACATTTGTACACGTGTTATTTATTTCCATAGTGAATGGATTCTAGTCAGAAGTGTTGTAGCATTTAACACTTGTTAAATGCTGTTTGGAATTAGCATTCCTGTTTGGAATTAAATTCCTGTTTGGAATCAGGAGAGTGACATTACACGCCTATGACTACTTTCCTTGTAAGCACAAATGCTATTCTTGCTGCTTACTATTGTCCTCCCCTATAAAAAGAAAGGGTAACACTAGGTGTCTAATATGAATTTCACTTCTATTATCTTGTATTCTGTGTTGAAGTTCATTTTTTTATCTTAAAAATGTTTTTAGTGCACCAGAGTGATTAATACAACTGCAGCATAGTTTTGTAAGGCAAAGATGGCTTTGGAAAACAAATATTTACCACCCAACATACTTTTCATAATGTGGGATTTTCATTTGTTTAAAGGAGAGTATTCACATCTTTTTTAAAAAATTAAATGGAATTCAGTGTGAATATTTTCGCCTAATGCAAGCTTAAATTATTATACATTTCACACTGCAGTCCTTCCAAAATGCCAATGAATATGTTTTATCTATATCTAGCTTCTTTCTTTTTCAAATTAAGCTGGCTATTGAAAGGTATAATTGGTTTGAATCTGGACAGTTTTGTTCATCCAAATTAATGACTCAGATGTCATTGAAATCAAAGTTCCTCCTTTGAGAGTTAAATTAATTTAATGGTCATAATTCTTATTATTTAACACTTATAATTCTATTCTTATCTTAGATGTTAAGAAAAAAAAGTATACTGCACATGTTATACTCTTTCAATACAGAGTTTTATATTTAAAAGTTTTGGTCTTTTCAGAAATATGAACCGATAAGGTGGGATTAAGAATTAAAGAAGTTTCCATGTTTTTGAGTGTTTCCATATAGAATTGAAAGACACTCACCCATGCAGTATGGACAGAGAAGTCACATAGCTATTGTTCTCATTATCACTGCATTTGTTTATACTGTATCTCCATTTACATTGATCCAAAGTGAATGTCAAGTGAAAGATTCTCTCTTCCACTAGTATTCAGTCTAAATAAGTAGTTGTTTGTCCTCTATGGCTACTTCGTGTACAGGCTATTCTATATCTGCATCATTTTGTGCATGTTAAAAGTAGAATTGAATCACAAAATATTGGGTCAAAGGTGATCGGAGTCAGCCTTGGATTCAATTTTGACAATAACCAGTTTTGTGAACTTGGAAACCTTATCCTGATAAGTTTCTCTTTCTTTATATTTAGTTCAAATAAGCAATAATATCTATCAGAAAATATTTTTTGGATAATTAAATATTATTAGGTATCATCCTAGTATGTCTAGTAGGATATGTATGACGTGTTTTTCCTTTGCTCTTCTCCTGTATGGTTCTACAGTATGAAAGTGGCGACTCTTAGCTGTTTTCTTTTTCTTTTTTTTTTAATTATACTTATTGGACTGGATATTTGAAGAAAGGACAATGATTAGGAGATTACATTGCTCTGATGAGGATAATCTACTAATAGAGGGAAAGAATCTACTTCTGTGATAGGGATAATATATTTCCCATAACAAAAGTAGATCCTTTGGAAAAATTTTTATCCCAGGAGAAAGACTAAATTAGAACTCAACCACAGAGTTCAAAGCCATGGGTATGAAGTTAAAGTGGGTCAAAAGATACAAACAAATAGCAGATCTGCCTGATAGATACAGAAGAAGTCTCTCCCATCTTTCCAACTTCAGTTGAGCTAAGGAATGAAAAGACTGTCAGTTCTTGACAAGGGAGGCTTTTCCACAGGAACTCCCCACTGAAAACCTGGTTTTGATCCAGTTGTAAAACAAAAGCTTTTTATAATAACAGCAACTTGAATTCTAGATTGATTTCATAGTCAGTTTTAATGAATATTTTCAATTACATGAAGAATATTAAGAATCCCTTAATGTATACCTACTATTTCAAATTAATTACTTATCACCATTAATTTATTCATTCATTTATCTATCTAAAAATATTTATTGAGCTCATGCTGTATGCCAGGTACTGCTCTAATTCACACAGGTAATTAACAAAGTCCTGTCTTTATGGAGCTAATGTTCTGGTTGGAAACGTAGAATACACAAACCAGTAAAAAATATAGCATGGCAGATGATAAGACCTGTGGCTTCCAGTCATTCCATTCCAATGAAAATTTCCACCTATCTTTTGCTTCAAAATTAAAATTTCACTATTTTCATTTTCTCTACTTCCTAGCAGCATTTATTCCTTATTTTGACTAAAATTGCCTGAGGGCTTAGTCTTTGGACCTCTTCTCCTTTCCAACCTCTTCCCATCTCATACCTGGGTTTGATGACATATAAATGCTAAGAACTCCAAATAGGTATATCTAGCCCATACCTCTTTGCTGCACTTCAGGTTCCCATATCCCAATGAATATTCAACATCTCCAATAGGACTACCAAAAGGCCTCTCAAAAAAGGAATAATCGTTTTCTCCCTCAAACTTGTTTTTCCCCATATCCTTATCCAGATCAGTAAATCTACCCAGAAGGAATAATCTGTTATAGATTCTAGACTATATAGTGTCATAAATCCCTTCCTGCAGATGAGGCCCAAGTAATGCAATTGGTTTTGTTTAGGTTATACAGTATGACACGAGGTAGGTTAAAAGTCAATTTTTCTGTCTCATAGAATTATAGAATACCAAAAAGGAAAAAAAAAAAGTAGTAATAATTTAGGCCACCTCCCTGTTTCAGAAGAGAACAGAGAAGTCTATGGAAGTTAAGAAACTCCCTAGATTGTGACTGAACCAGTTTAGTGTATCTCCCTCTGCAGCTATATAAGGATGTTAACCTTCTTAAATCAATCACCACCGTGCAAGGTGAAAAGACACTTAAGGGAGATATGTAAAAATTGCAGCAGAGAGCAGCAAAGTCCATGTGAAATTGACAGGGGAGATTTCACAAAGGAAGTGACTGGGGATATTTCTTGGAAGACCTATAGTAGTTTTCTAGGCTGGAGTGAGAGGCAGTGAGGGTACTTCCGGTGAAACCCTCAGATACTTGACTTTTCTGCAACCTTTGATAATATTGGGAATTGCTTCACCTTGATATTCTTTTCATTCATAGACATAATACCACAGTTTCCTTCCCCATCTCAAATGCTACATTTTGTTCCTAAGGCAATACTTGAACACTCTTAGTTTGTTTTCCCAAATGGTGAGATTCTAGAGAATGTGTAAACAAATCAAAATCCCTGAAATATTTGAATCTACTAAATCATGTAACTACTCTAAATCCTACTGCCATAAGCAGCACAGCATGTTACACCATATGGTGAATAAAATAGTTTGATTCAGAGAAAAATATTATTTTCTGAAGAAAAGAAACCTCTTTCCATTCCCCTTACCATTTCCGAGTCTAACTGTGTTAAATCAAACATTAAGCAGATACTTTTTAGATTTGTGAACATTTTGTTTTTCCTAAGTTAATAAAGAGATTGTTTTCTGATGCTTCCATATACATGTTGGGGTTACAAGGAAAAGTCATAGGATCATTATTGCACCATCTGTTCCAGCTGGTTTGTTTTAGTCACATGCTCCTCAGTGTTCTTTCTGAGCTATCACAAACTGCCAATTAAGTATGAAAAGCTAACAGGTTGTCAGAGGTTATAGTACTGAGAAAGATCATGAGTCAGTATATCCTGGGATCGATTGCTACTGATTTACAATTTCCAGAACACCTTCTGTGGATGAGTGAACTTTTAAAGACATAATAATGGCATCCTTTGGATCCTGTAGCTGAAGAGAAGTAAGAAAATGATGATTATTTTCTGAGCATCCATCAAGAAGAGTCATCTTTTTATTTAGTTTGCTAATTGATTGCTGTATAGTTGGATTCAAATATTTTCTTAGTAATATCTTAGTGAAGAAAATCTTGCAAGGTAGCCCTTCACAGAAGATAAATGCAGAAATTGGTTGTGTTCTTTTGTCTTGTCTAACACTCAGTGTTGAGCTCAAATGCCTATCTGTACTAGAAATACAAAACAAAGAGATATGACTTTTAATATTAGTTGTTTCATTTTATCTGTGGTATCAAGTAAATCACTCCAGTTGCATGATAGCTGCTGAGATAAAGCATTTATATTTTAAAATTTTGTGTAACTTGGTATTATTAAGAAATTTTATACTTGAAAATTATAGGACTATCAATGAAAAAATTAATCATGGTTAGTAATATGAAAAGTAGATTTAAATGGTATAAATAAGTTGTATATGATGCACTGAAGGTTTACATGTTGACTTGTTATTAACTTTTGGTGAAATTTCTTAAAGTAAATATTCCTAGTCTATTGCCTCTTGGCAGAGAAAATATTTCAGGAGACTGTTGAACTAATTATCAATGTGTGGAAGTTTACTTCCAAAATTTATGAGATTTTTGGTCACCTATTAAAATTTTGTTCATTCAGTCTATATAGTATATGAAATATTTGTAGCCCTGTGGAATATAAGTGTGTGAGTGTGTGTGCATGTGTGTGAGTGTGTATGTGACAGTGAATTAGAAAGAGGAAGAAAAAGCGGTGCCTGGGTTAAACCACCGACTTTGGCTCAAGTCATGATCTCGTGGTTTGTGAGGTTGAGACCTGCGTCGGGCTGTGTGCTCACAGCTCAGAGCCTGGTGCCTGGTTTGGATTCTGTGTCTCCCTCTCTCTCTTCCCCTCCCCCACTCATGCTCTGTGTCTCTCTCGATTTCTCAAAAGTAAATAAACATTAAAAGAGAGAGAGAGAGAGAGGAAGAAAAAGAGAAACCCTTAAATGTTCAGTTTAAGAAATTTATGACTTCACCTTTACCCCATCATGGTGGGACAAGGTTGTGATCATACCTCTTGTCTCCCTCTCCTGTTTGACAACAGAGTAAAATAGTATTCAGAACCCTTAGAAAATATCCCTTCAGCTCAGTTGGTACTGTTTGCTTTATTCTTGGGCTCTATCTTGGATTTAAAATATTCCATCCAGTTGTCTTATAAACAAATATTTACCTCTGAGAGAAGGATTAGACTATACATCAAAATGACAGCAAAGGGATGGATTGCAAATGAAATTATTTAGTTTTCTGGGTTAGTTTTCAGACATTGTGTAGGGGTAGTGAAATAGGAATTGCATTCAATTTCATCAAAATGCAAAAAACACAATCTGTTTTTTACTATTGAATGCAGGATGACATTCATTTATGCATTCATTTATTGAGTGTCTAGTAGGTACCAGACAATTTGCCAGTCCCAGATGATATAATGCTAAAAAGAAAAAAAAAAAAAAAAACAAAAACAAAAAACAAACCAGATCCCTGCATTCATGAACTTTGAAGGAGATGATAATTATATAATGCAGTGAAGAAGACCAACATTATTCAAATTATCACATTAATGATGTCTAATTACAAATGGTTGCTCTGAAATGAAGGGGAACTGATCTATGAGAATGAGTAGTTAAGAAATGCAATTCAGGCTTGGTGTGATGAGGACAGCCCTTAAGGGATATGTTTGATATGTGAAGGCCTTTGGGTGATAAATGGGGGTGGGGAGAGGTGAATTTCAAATGGTGGAAATACTGTATGAAAGTCTTATAGTGAGAATGGACCAAATAAGTTCAGTGTGGCTGGAGAGCAGTTCTTTGGAGGAAGAGAAAGATATGCACAGCCTAGACTCTGTGGGCACTTATAGATTATTTCAGGGATTTTGGTTTTTATTTCAAGGGTAAATGAGTATATCTTAAAGTTATTAACAAGGGCAATTACATCATGATATTTGCTTTTGACATGATCACTCAGGCTATTGGGTAGGGAATAATTCAAGGTGTATGTGCATAAATGTGGATGGCCACTGAGGATGTGATTGAGGCAATTTAGGGGACAAGTGGTGCTGATAACTGAACTAGGGTTGTGACAGTAGACTGGAAAGAAACTAATGTTTGGGATATATAGTTTGAAGGTAGAACTAACAGAATTTAAGGATGATGACTTTATGTGGGGTTTGTATACTATAAACTGTTTTTGAAACATAAAGGTGGAGTTGTTAAGTAGGCTAACTATGCCAATCTGGAGATTGGATGAGAAGCAATAATATAAAGGTTTCCCCTGCTCTCTGTAAGTATAGCCTTTCTATAAAAACTTTCATAAGCCAAAAAGCATAAAATGAAGAAGGAATTGTCATTAATTTATACTGAAAAATTTTTGAATGTTCTCAGACCCCCCAAAAACCCCTCTTAGTCTTTTCTGATACCTTAGGAGACATCTTGCTCACGGATGCACAAAATAAATCAAGATAAAGCATGGGCGCTCACAGACACAGTTCAAAGCTCTGGTGGCTTGGTGCTGACATGTTGAATGTAGGTGCCTGGGAAGGAGCTTGGTTGGGCCACTGTCTCTGCTCCATGCTCCTGAAGTGCTCTGCTTCCTTAAGGGCTGACTGCAAAACAAATGCTCAATACTGTTAACCCCTTTCACCTTTTTGTTTTGTGAAAGCAAAAATCGCCTTCGCATTTCTTTTGGTTAGTGAAAACAGGTACTAATGTAGCTGTTCAGTAAAAGCAAAGTGGTCTAAGATAAGTTTCAAAAAGCAGGAGGTAGCTGTAATTAAAACCACAGATGTTGTTGAATGTTTGGCTGCATGAATAGAGTAGGTAAGTGGCTAACAACAAAATTTGATAAACTATAATATTAAATAGTGAAGCAAAGGAGTGGGATGAACTTGCAAAAGGGCTGAGATGGAGTTTTCTTTACAGAAATTCTACAGAAATGGAAGTCAGGGGTGTCATAAAATTCCAGGTAAAGTGACCATTTCTTAAAAAAAAGAAATGTTACTTGGATAGGGTGATAGAAATGCTTGCATGGACTCGGTTCAGAAATTAGCTAGAATGAGATACACAACTCTTTCAGAAAATTCAAAAAGTAGAAGAGAAAAATGATCTTTAAAAAATCTTAAAAAACCTTAAGATTTGAGCATCTTTAAAGATGGACATTAATAATTGGGTGGGGAGTTTAGAAAACAGTAACCAGCATGGTTAAATACTTGGTTAAGTTTCTCAAGAAGTCAGATGTACGGTATGGATTAGACAGGAGCAGAAAGAGCTCTTTATTTTTTTTTATTTTTTTTTTTTTTGGCACATTAGGTGCAAATATATGTTGGTGAAAATGATAAAAAGAAATATAGTTTAATTCAAAGCATTGATTTGTTGGTTAGGAAGAGGGCTTAGAGTTATATGATAATAAATTTATGCCATTTTACAATTTCTCTTGTGTGTCCAAAGACACAGAGAAGTGGAAAGACTTGTATAGTTTTGAGTTTAAAGCACTTATGAAGAACGTTTTTGAAAATATTCTTTGTGATAGTGTTGGAAAAATGCACTCCCAACTCAATATAACTGTCTGCCTAATTTTTGTTGTACCTCAGTTTATGAAGTGCCTACCATAGAAGACTGCCTTATCAAACTGTCAGCAGTCTTTACTAGTGAATTATTTTAGTTAAGTGATATTCATCAAATGTACTCAAAGAGGAGTTCAAGATTTATAAGTATGTTGACAATTGTACTCTATACAGATGCTCAGAAAATTAACCATGGTTTAAAGTTGGTTTTTTTTGGGGCGCCTGGGTGGCGTAGTCGGTTAAGCGTCCGACTTCAGCCAGGTCACGATCTCGCGGTCCGTGAGTTCGAGCCCCGCGTCAGGCTCTGGGCTGATGGCTCGGAGCCTGGAGCCTGTTTCCGAATCTGTGTCTCCCTCTCTCTCTGCCCCTCCCCCGTTCATGCTCTGTCTCTCTCTGTCCCAAAAATAAATAAACGTTGAAAAAATAAATAAATAAAAAATAAAGTTGTTTTTTTTTTTATTTTCATTTTCTTTCAACTTGATTTTAATTATTTTTTTCCTCAATACATTTTGATTGGCTTCTATATTTCTATGTATGTAATGTTGTGTAAAGCTGTACGAGTGAGAAATTTTTTAAAAAACTGTTTGTTATGATGAAGGGGATCCTAATCTTTAATTGGAGAGGCTTACCTGTTATGGATTCAGTTGACAGTTGCCTACAAGTATTGATTAGATCTGTGGAGATTTCTATGCACTATTGAATATTTCTTGATGCATTTTTAAAATATATAATGCATTTTCTGATTACTTGCAATGCTAATTTTCACAGGTGGAAAGCAATAAGAATGTTTAAGTGCTGGTCAGCTGTTTTGGTTCTTGGATTCATTTTTCTGGAGTCAGAAGGAAGGCCAACCAAAGAAGCAGGATATGGCCTTAAATCCTACCAACCTCTAATAAGATTGCGACACAAGGTACAGTCACCATTCTGAATTTGCACACAATGCCTACCAACTATGAACTAAACTACTAGGTGTCTGCTTTATTATTCACTCAGGAGCACTTATGTCAGTATATGCCTTCAGAATAAAATTTCCATATAAAAATGCACATTTTAAAAATGAGAAATGACTAATTTAGAGATTTATAATTTGGGGAATTAAGTATTTCTTGACAAAATATAGAGATGGTTTATTGAAAAAAATCATTAAAATTTACATTAAGCCATAGTAATGGATTTATAAAAATAAGTAAATCTGTTAACCTAATCAATCAGATAGTTTCTGTCATTTCCATATTAAGTTTAGGACTTTTTAAACTAAACATAAGTGTTATGTTTTTTAATTAGCAATAAAAGTAAATAAAAAAGGATATCTATTCCATCTGGAGATATATAGGTTGACAAAGAATTAGAAATTGTAGAAATCATTAGAAATTTTAATTTCATAAAATTCATGTTATTTTATATTGGGCAAATGCATCACTTCCTTATGTTAAATATTTTCAAACATAAAATAAGTTGATATTTAGACATACTATAAATTATATAGATTACTTATGTTAATTAATTAATTATATTAATTATATTATACTTATATTAATTAAGCTAGTGCTTTTATTTTAATAACAGATCATTATGCTAAAGCAGTTTCATCCAATCAAATTAATTTAATCAAATTAGATTAAATCAAATCAAATCAATACATTTTGGTCTTACTAGAAAGCAGATAATAATAATAATTATGGGAGAAAATATATATTTTAAAGTTTCTTATGTTACTTGTCTTAAAAGAAACACTTGAAATAAATATAAGTACAGTTGACCCTTGAACAACATGGGGTTATTTAACATGGGGTTAGGGGCACTGACCCCTGCATAGTCAAAAATCTAAGCATTACTTTTGACTCCCTCAAATCTTAAATACTAATAGGCTACTGTTGACTGATAATATAAACAGTTGATTAACAGAGATTTTGTATTGTATATGTATTATATGCTATATTCTCACAATAAAATTAGCTAGAGAAAAAAACATTTTTAAAAATTAGAAGGAAAAGAAAATTTACATTTATACTACTGTACTACATTTATTTAAAAAATCATGTATAAGTGGACCCACCCAGTTCAAACCTGTGTTGTATAAATACATGTATGTTTTCATGCATATATTTTTGCTAAAATTCTTTCATAATATTACAGCGTTTTGATAAAATAGGTAACTTTTACTTGGATTTTTATGTGCCAGACCATAGGGTAAGCTCTTAAATGTCATATTTTATTTAATCTCCAAACAATCTTATAAAGATGTACCAGTTTAATTTTATATATGAAAAATCAATTTTATAGAAACATTAAGGGATTCAATGAATGCATACATTTATTAAATATATTAACTGACTAGGGTAATGTGAAGTATAAGCTTGATAGCCAGAAAAGAAATAAAATAAGTAAAATATGAAAATATACTTCAGTGTCAAAAATCGTTGTTGAAATTTATTCATGTGTGAAAGGAGATAAGTTTCTAGGTAAATGCAGCTGGAGAATTGGACCTGTTCTGCTACCTTTCAATTATCATTTGTGTTCCCTACCTCACAGACTGTCAGTTTCATCCTACTCCAATTTTTAGAAATAATAACTGCTTTATGAATACTCTGAAAACACTATTAATGCAATGTATTGGCTTATTTTGTTACATACTAGTAATTATTTAATCTTTCTGTTTGTCTCCCCTGAGTTATCTATTTTGAAGTCGGAAACTATGCCTTTCTAATCTTTTCATTCTGGTGCCATGAGTATAATTGATACTGTTTAATTGACTCCATGGCGGAGAAATGATCAGCAGAATGCATGGCTATGCTGTTTTTATTGTTCTTCTGCTAAATATAATACCACAGGTTTTTATGTGTCAGTGTACGTTTATAAACAAACCATTTTGAATTAAATGTGGATATTGAAGATAAATTATTTATCATGTATTGCCATGAGATTTAAACCTTTAAAGAAAAGAAACAACACAGTGAGTCAAGCCTGTTTTAGAAACACAGATAATCACTCCAAATGATCAAAGTTACCTCTCAGTCTTTTCCATCTCTATGGGTTTTACCTCTGAATAGTTACAGATAATATATTATTACTGTTATTTAAAAACAAAATGGCAGAGAATATTAGTAATACCTAACTTTCCAACAATTTTGGACAGAGGTAAAATTAAGTTATAAAAGGCATTTTGTGAATGTGTGTGTGAAAGTGTGTATCTTGACAAAAGTAAAGAATATCCTAGGTTGTGCCAGTCCCTGCCAAAACCCCACCAAGTACTTTCCACTCACTAGCAATACCCCTACCCAACCACAGGGAATCCAAGGTCTTTATTTCCCCAAGACCTTGAGGATTAAGCTCATTATAGTCTGTCTGTCTGTCTATCTATCTATCTATCTATCTATCTATCTATCTATCTATTTAAAGTAGGCTCCAACACAGGGCTTGAACTCGACCCTGAGATCAAGACCTGAGCTGAGATCAAGAGTCAGATGCTCAACCGACTAAGCCACCCAGGCACCCTGCCTTTATTTCTGTTTGAATCAATTATTATTTGGATTCCAGAAATGCCCTGCCATCCTTTTTCCACTGATTCCCATTTCAGTGATGCTTAGTTGCAACATTAGTGGTAAGGCTTTCACAAACCATAATTAAAAACTGTTACAGTCACAGACATTTTCTATCTCTCCTTTTAAAATGCATTTTCATCTATAGAACTTATCACCATTTGTCATATATATTTATATGAGAAATATATATGTTTTATATGTGTATGTGTATATTTGACTTATTTATTAGTTTATTGGATTGTTCCCTTCCATCATGATGTGAGCCACTATTCATCTTGCTATCCTACAGCACCTAAAATTGTATTGGCACATGGCCAACATTTAATAAATATGTATGGAATGAATGATTCCACCTGCTGACTAGAATAAGGCTGAAATCATATATTATATGGTATATATAATTATGTTATATAGTTTATTATAATTATTAATAAATTAGGTATGATTTTTCTATTAATTTATCATAGTAAGATCAACAGAGAAATACTTAATAAAATGTTTAAAATAGATTATTTTAACATACATGAATTAATTTACTATTATTTGTTATTTCCTATTATTTGTTATTATTTATTTTAAATAAAAATGGTTTTATTTAAATCACAAAGAATATAAACGTCTATATTTCTGTAAGACTTAGGGAATACACAAGAAGATTTTCTATTTGGTTTAGGCTCCACTGTATTGAATATATTTATTGACTAAAAAACTATAAAATAAATAATAGATAAAATAGATCTTGAGATATAATTAGCTATTTTCCACATTTTCCCCAGAAAGATGTCAGTACTTTGAGTCTAAACAAATATTATGTTTAGGACTCATGTTTACCAAATGTTTGTGTGCCAACTGTATAATGAATCCTCGTTAGGGAGAAAAAGTGAAATGTGACTTATTTGTCAGATTACATAGAAATATATTGTAGATAGAAATATAAATATATATGTACATATTTTTATCATTTATAACTATATGTACACATAAATATGATTGAAAACCTATGTCTGTGTCTCAAGATAAAAATGAATACCATATAAATTCATCATGTTAATTATAGAAATTCTAATTATAGTCCACAGTATGTCTGAAGGAGCTGATCGTGTGTTTTAACTGCTGTGTTATCCAACAGGCATTTATGAAACATCGAATGTAAGGATTCAGTAGCTTCATTCCATACATTAGTTCATTTAATTATGAATATTCATATGCAGTAAGGAATTTTATTATTTCTTAGATGAGGAAATTAGATTCACAAATGTATAGTAATTTTTCTGTCACATACCTAGAAATGTAGGAGAAAGGATTTAGGATTGAATACACAGAGACTAAATAATGCAGAGTACACAGTGAGAAATTTTTATAGTAATTTGACCTGTGTGCCATATATTTCCTATTCTCCCCACATTCTGATCACATTGTAGGAAGGTAGGATATTACATCCCTCTGTCGTTGGATGGGACTGTGTGTAGTTCTGGCCAATGAGTTAATAGAAGTGCCATGGAATGCATCTGGACTGAACATTTGACTACACTTACAAAATGTTCCTGAACTCTCTTTTTCCTCTAGCATTACAAACAGCATCTGTTCAAGGTAGTGGTTGCCTAATCATCCCAAGTATCTAAATAACTAGGAGGAGTAAAACACCCCGGTAATTAGTGATTGTCTTGAGAGGTAAAATGAAAGAGAGAAAAAACAAAATAAAACAAAACACTTTCATTTTAAACCACTGAGATTTGAGAGTTGTTTGTTATCTCAGCAGGACCATAGCCTATCCTCACCAATAAGGACAGAACTAGAACTTAAACTCATATCACCTAATCAGAAATCCTGGGTTCCTTTGTCTGTACCATCCTGGTTTCTTATTTTATTTCCATTCTTTGGATTTTTCTTACTCTCTTTTCTCTATTTCTTTCTTGTCTCTACTTCTTTCTGGGTCATAATTTCCCATCATAGTATAATTTCTTATTGTATTTACAACCCTTAATATGTGTGTCCTAATATTTTAGCATATTGTCATATACTCTAATTGGTTGGTTGTAAATCCTGTTAGGAACAGAACTATACCTTACATCCCTTTTCTTACCTATAGCGCTGATCACATTGCTGCATCATTTATTTGCTGCTGCTGATAATCAAAGTCAGGCTTGAAGGAAGACCTTATGAGGACAACAGGAGTGTTCTTTGAGTATACCTAGTGGTGCCACTTAAAGACCTTAAAATTCTTACATCTTTATGTGACCAGAGAATGCTATGTCCAACTTAATGGTACAGAACTACTCCTGCAAACCAAGAGGGGTTTATGATTCCTTTACCTTCTAAATCAAAATGTTTGTCTATGAGAGTAGTTACTATATAAATGGACAGAGTTAGCATAATGTAATACATCCATAGAGTGTTGCTATGCACCATTTTACAGAATAGTTCAAAGATGTCATTTGTGGGAGATGAGTTTTTTCTTTTGGTATTAAAGAATAGTAGCTGTGGATTGGTGAGAGTAGTAGGAGAGAACTCTAGGGCAGGAGACAAACATTAAACAGCTCATCAAAACCATGACTGCTTAGAGGCTGGAAACCTTCAGGCAAACCCAGCAGCATTATTTCCTGACTGAGGAAAAACTGTTCCATTCCATCTGAAATATCTGACTGCTTGTAGCACGTTCAACAGCAGGATCTTAAAATGTTAATATATTCTGCAGAGGTCAGAAAGCAAATCAGCACAGTAGATAAGAGCAACAAACGGTGGCAATGAAGGGAGTGAGTGAGTACTGGTCAAATAATCAATTAAATATTAAAGACTGCACTAATTAATATATAAATCGAACTATTTATGCCATATACATCATAATGGCCGAATATTATTAATAAATCACAGATTTTTTTCTAGTCAAGTAAATTATGTTTGAAAAATAAGAACATTTTTAGAATTTTATTTCTGAGAAATGAAATTCCAGTATTAACTGAGCTAGTTCCCGGACCAGGTTAAACGAGCACATATCACAGAGAATGCTACATGAGAAGATATGTGAGTTGAAGGACACCATGTCTATTGTATGGCCCATAAGCCTGCCTTTTCTTTGTATCAGAGAAAAACATGACCTTTATTACTCTGGACGGCAAGTATTCCTGCCCTTCTCTGTGAATGGACATACAAACTCTTCTAAGGCTATAAATACACTTTCTCTTTGCTCCAGTGAGAGATGTTATCTCTGTTTCAAGACAGTTTTCTATCCAAATATCCCTGGCAAGATAGTCCAGAGCAAATGGCTCAGTGTCTCTGTACATGAGGCCTCAGTACATGAGGGGCCATGGAAGATTTTCTCTCAATGCATATGGAGAGCACCACATTTAACAGGAAGTTAGAATTGCCATCAGGTATATCTAAAGCCAAAATTAATTCTGTGTGTGTTTCCAAGTTGATGTGAATACCCAGTATGTGGTTATAGGATCGTCTTACCTTTTTCCTGGTTAACTTTGTCCTTTCTGGAACTCTAAGGGGAGAGAAATAGTTTTCTCACCTTTGGATGTGTTGCTTGCATGTTTGTTCCATCAAACCAGGGTATATTTGATAAACTGGGGAAAATTGGCATGCAGTGGACTGAATCATTCCGCCTAACAAAACTAAGTCAAGAAAGGGATATATCTAACTTTTAAAATTCTCAAGGTGAAGACCTGCTACAGAAAATTGTCATTTTATCCCTTCAAGAATGAATTCTCAAAGCAGTACTATTATTATAGATGTGTAAGGTGGTATGCAAAACAGGATGCTCCTTTACAGTTCTCTGACTCTACATTAAACTATTTTTTTGTAAACCTTTAAAAGTAGCTATAACTTGAAAGACTGGAGCTACTTTGCATGAAGATTTAAAGTTTTGAAACGTTACAAATATGATGTTTTAGCATTATATTTACATCTATTCACAAAGTATAACAAAGTAGGCAAATAAAGTCAAATATATATAGTACATTAAAGCCAAGCTTGTGAGAATTCCAGAAAACTACTTATGTATCAGCCTTGGGCACATATCATGTTTTCTACCATCCCAATATGGATTTTCATGTGATTTGAGTCACAGTGCTTCCTCCAATGCAATGATTTTAAAAATTATCCTGATAGTTAAAAAAAATGGTTTTACCCCTGTTTTTCTAACAGTCATTGATTCGTTTACTAATCAACAAATACCAAAATATTAGGATCTACGTACAATGAAATGTTTGTCATTACTGTTCATTTTCTTTAGGTTGACTTCCAAAGCCTTCTTATCTTTAGATCTGGTTGTCTTTTCTCACCATTCCTGTGGTGAGGAGAGTACTACATCATATTAGCTTGATAGAAAATCCACCTATTAACACATCCTTACTATTTGCTATTTAAGCACATTATGCTACTTTATATTCAAAAAACAAAATATAGGTATGTTGTTTATAACAGGGTTCAATGTGGATATGCTACAGTGTAGATGTAGGAAAAAGGATTGTGAGTTAACAGGTCGTGAGTTAAAGGTGAATGAAGTCTAAATGCCTTTATCTGATCATTAATATTAATATACTGCATGATAGCATTTGCATTCACTACTTTAATGTGTAAATTAATTATAAGTTGTTTTGTACATCTTCAATTATTAAAATTCTATTGTGAATTCAATTACCACACCTCTGTATTATAAATGAAAGGAAATATCCTGATTCATGAGCTTGATATTCAGCATGTTTAAAAGATAAACACCCTATGGTATATGAACCACAAATGAGTGTGTGGTATTACTTTTAACTAATATTACTCACTGCTTATTTCAGGCATCAGTTCCCTATGTATGAGCTGAGAGTTAGGTTTTTAGAGCCACAAAATAGTAGAAAATATTCAATCCATTTAAAAATATATATAAAGCCAAGGACCTGAGAGGAAAAGTTCTTTGTTGAGGATCACACAGGTGGGTGTTGCTTGGCTAATATCAGAATCCAGATTTTCCAACTTCCAAAAAAGTTTTCTTTTCCTTTAACACTCAAGTCCAGGTTTTCATCAGCAAAAATATGCATTCACTCATTATATCAACACACATCTATTAAGTAGCTGCTGAACAAAATGATTCAAATTAAGTTCTTAAATACACTTGCTGGTATGCCTGTGATCATTGGTGAAGTAAACCTCTCAAATGAGTGGGTTGAAAATACAATAAAAGACCTTATTTAATATATAGCAAGGGAACTGGCCCTCAGGGAGAGCCAGTGCCAAGTTTGCTTCATAGAGAGTAGTCTACAGGAAACTTAGTAGTCTACAGCATATTTGCTGGGCTAGGCACTAGAAAAAACGTGCTTGGGGCACCTGGGTGGCGCAGTCGGTTAAGCGTCCGACTTCAGCCAGGTCATGATCTCACGGTCCGTGAGTTCGAGCCCCGCGTCAGGCTCTGGGCTGATGGCTCAGAGCCTGGAGCCTGTTTCCGATTCTGTGTCTCCCTCTCTCTCTGCCCCTCCCCCGTTCATGCTCTGTGTCTCTCTGTCCCAAAAATAAATAAATGTTGAAAAAAAAATTAAAAAAAAAAAAAAAAAAAAGAAAAAACGTGCTTAGTTAAGTTGTTGAACTAGTCACCAGGCTGTCTGAAAGTGATTGTGAGTTTATCAGTTGTGTGGGTTAAACAAACAGCCCATTCAGAGATGGGGTTGTCAGTCATTACACTAACAATTGGTAGAAATATTTGACAACATAAAAATTCTATTTTAAACATTCTGTCAGGGGCTTCTGGGTTGCTCAGTTGGTTAACGGTCAGACTTCAGCTCAGGTCATAGTCTCAAGGTTCGTGGGTTTGAGCCCCGTGTCAGGCTCTGTGCTAACAGCTCAGAGCCTGGAGCCTGCTTTGGATTCTGTGTCGCCCTCTCTCTCTCTCTCTCTCCCTCCCCCGCTCATGCTCTGTCTCTGTCTCTCTCAAAAATAAATAATAAACATTAAAAATATTAAACATTCTGTCAGAAGTTTGCTTATATATTCTATCAGAAATCCTGGCAATGCGGTTTTGTTTTTGCCTCTTTTAGTCTTTCTCAATTTTTTTAACAGGCTTTTTTAAAATTTGTTTTTCCAAGGTAATTTCTTTTTAATTTTTTTTTATTTGAGTATAGTTGACATGCAATGTTATCTTAGTTTCAGGTGTACAACATAGTGATTCAGTAACTCTATATGTTATGCTTACTACTACTTTCAGCACAGTTTTAGGTTAACAACCAAAGTGAGCCCAAGTTCAGAGTGCCCATATTCCTCTTGGCACCACACCTGTGCACCCCTCCTCCACTATCAACCTTCTGCTGGATATTTTGCCATTTAGGTTTATATAAATCTTTTATAAAGACCTCACAAAAATGAGTGTTCTGACAATATTCAAATAAGTAAACAAATATAACATAAAATTTTAAAATCTATTATTTGAAGTGATGTAAACATTTCTCTTAATTGTGTAAAGGTTTAATCGCTTATATTGTATTTCTTTCAAATTTATATTTTATTTCTTTTAAATTTTAAATATATAGCAAATTTGAATGAACTTTACAGTGAATATTCATATAACCAAAACCTAGACAACTATTTTCTTATGCTTGATTTTCACATATATGTGTATATGTTTGTGTGTATCTCCATTCCTCTTTTAATTTATTAATCTACCATACATTTTATTTATTTCAAATTATAGACAGTACACTTTTCTGTCTTAAATACTTTAGTACATATCATTAATTAGAGTTAAATATTTATTTAGAGATTTTTTTTCTTTTGAGATGACATTTTATACACAATGGAAAGGTCTGCTCTTATGTTTTTATTCTTTGAGTTTTGACAAATGTGTGCACATCTGCAATAAATATCAAAATACATGGGGCACCTGAGTGGCTCAGGCAGTTGAGCATCAGACTTTGACTCAGGTCATGATGTCCCATTCGTGGGTTTAAGCCCTGTAACAGAGCCCCCTTCAGATCCTCTGTCTGCCTTTCTCTCTGCCACTCAACTCTCTCTTTCTCTCAAAAATAAACATTAAAAAAATTCAAAACACAATTATTTCAGGGAAGATGGTGGCATAGGAGGCCGATGGGCTCACTTCATCCTGCTGATCACTTAGATTCCATCCACATCTGCCTAAATAACCCAGAAAAATGCCAGAAGACTAGCAGAACAGACTCTCCAGAGCCAAGCATAGACAAGAGACCCATGGAAGAGGGTTGGAAGGGCAGAGAGGCGGTGCACACTACACGGACTGGCGGGAGGGAGCTGGGGTGGTGGAAGGGCAGCCCACCCTGCAAGGCAGAGCCCCCGAGTCTGACTTGCAAAAGCAGAGGGACCAGACTCCCTGAGTTTTGACAGCCAGTGGGACTTAATATCTGGAATGTTAAATGTCAACAGCTCTGCTCTCGGAGAGCAGGGAGGGTGATAGAACTGGGAGGGACTGTTGTAGAGCTCCAGAAGGAGAGCACGGTGGGGGAACAAAGGCACTGGCAAGTGCCATTTCCCTCTCCCATCCCCCAGGCGAAATTCCAAAGGGAACCAGTTCCCGTCACGGAACTTTCTTGCACCTTGCAAAAGCCCAGAGCTGTGCTTCTGTGGATCAATCCCTCTGACGGGCCTGCCTCTCTCCCAGTGCTGCAGGTCACCTCCTGCAAGGGACCACCAAAGGCAAAGGAAGCTAAGACTGCCCCTCCCACCCCTGTTCACCTTGTGGATCCACACTGGCTAATATGCCCTATCCCATCAGAGTAGCACCACAAGCCTGGCACTGTGCAAGTAGCCCAGACAGGGGCCACACCACTCCACAGTGAGTCCTGCCACTGGGAGAGGGGAAGATAAGGTACACACCAGGCTGACTGTGGCCCCAGCAGTGGGCTGGGGACAGACATTGGGTCTGCCTGCGGCCCCGCCCACCAACACAGTTACTCTGGACAGCACAGGGGAAGTGCCCTGCAGTTTGGAGCTACCATAGGGACTACCCAAAATGACGAAATGGAAGAATTCTCCTCAAAAGAAACTCCAGGAAGTAGCGACAGCTAACAAATTGATCAAAACTGATTTAAACAATATAACAGAACAAGAATTCAGAATAATAGTCATAAAATTAATTGCTGGACCTGAAAAAAGCTTAGGGGACAGCAGAGACTCTATTGCTACAGAGATCAAGGGACTAAAAAATAGTCATGAAGAACTAAAAAATGCTATAAATGAGGTGGAAAATAAAATGGAGGCAGCCATTGCATGGATTGAAGAGGCAGAGGAGAGAATAGGTGAATTAGAAGATAAAATTATGGAAAAAGAGAAATCTGAGAAAAAGATAAAAAATCCAGTAGTATAAGGGGAGAATTAGAGAACTAAGTGATGCAATCAAATGGAACAATATCCGTATCATAGGAATTCCAGAAGAAGAAGAGAGAAAGGGGCTGAAGATGTACTTGAACAAATCATAGCTGAGAACTTCCCTGATCTGGGGAAGGAAAAAGGCATTGAAATCCAAGAGGCACAGAGAACTCCCTTCAGAGGTAACTTGAATCCATCTTCTGCACGACATATCCTAGTGAAACTGGCAAAATACAAGGATAAAGAGAGAATTCTGAAAGCAGCTAGGGATAAACAAACTCTAACTACAAAGGTAGACCCTTAAGAGTAGTGGCAGACCTATCTACTGAAACTTGGCAGGCCAGAAAAGAATGGCAGGAAATCTTCAATGTGATGAACAGAAAAAAATATGCAGCCGAGAATCCTTTATCCAGCAAGTCTGTTATTCAGAATAGAAGGAGAGATAAAGGTCTTCCAAAACAAACAAAAACTGAAGGAATTCATCACCACTAAACCACCCCTACAAGAGATCCTAAGGGGGATTCTGTGAGTGAAATGTTGCAAGGACCACAAAGGACCAGAGACATCACTACAAGCATGAAACCTACAGACATCGCAATGACTCTAAACCCATATCTTTCTATAACAACACTGAATGTAAATGGACTAAATGCTCCAACCAAAAGACATAGGGTATTAGAATGGATAAAAAAAAAAACAAGACCCATCTATTTGCTGTTTACAAGAGACTCATTTTGGGCCTGAGGACACCTTCAGATTGAAAGTGAGGGGATGGAGAACTATCTATCATGCTACTGGAAGTCAAAAGAAAGCTGGAGTAGCCATACTTATATCAGACACACTAGATTTTAAATCAAAGGCTGTAACAAGAGATGAAGAAGGGCATTATATAATAATTACAAGGTCTCTCCATCAGGAAGAGCTAACAATTATAAATGTCTATGCACTGAATACGGGAGCCCCCAAATATATAAAACAATTACTCACAAACATAAGCAACCTTATTGATCAAAATGTGGTAATTGCAGGGGACTTTAATACTCCACTTACAACAATGGATAGATCATCTAGACATAGGATCAATAAACAAGGGCCCTGAATGATACATTGGATTAGATGGACTTGACAGATATATTTAGAACTCTGCATCTCAAAGCAACAGAATATACTTTCTTCTCAAGTGTACACGGAACATTCTCCAAGATAGATCACATACTGGGTCACAAAACAGCCCTTCATAAGTATACAAAAATTGAGATCATACCATACACACTTTCAGTCCAAAATGCTATGAAACTTGAAATCAACTGCAGGAAAAAGTCTGGAAAACCTCTAAAAGCATGGATGTTAAAGAATACCCACTAAAGAATGAATGGGTTTTCCAGACAATTAGAGAAGAAATTAAAAACTGTGTGGAAACAAATGAAAATGAAAATACAACAATCCAAATGCTTTGGTATGCAGCAAAGGCAGTCTTAAGAGGAAAATACATTGCAATCTAGGCCTATGTCAAGGAACAAGAAAAATCCCAAATACAAAATCTAACAGCACACCTAAAGGAAGTAGAAGCAGAACAACAAAGACACCCCAAACCCAGGAGAAGAAGAGAAATAATAAAGATCAGAGCAGAAATAAACAATATAGAATCTAAAAAAAACAGTAGAGCAAATCAATGAAACCAAGAGTTGGTTTTTTGAAAAAAATAAACAAAATTGATAAACCTCTAGCCAGGCTTCTGAAAAAGAAAAGGAAGATTACCCAAATAGATAAAATCATGAATGAAAATGGAATTAATACAACCAATCCCTCAGAAATACAAGCAATTATCAGGGAATACTATGAAAAATTATATGCCAAGAAACTGGACAACCTGGAAGAAATGGACAAATTCGTAAGCACCCACACACTTCCCAAACTCAAACAGGAAGAAATAGAAAACTTGAACAGACCCATAACCAGCAAAGAAATGGAATCAGTTATCAAAAATTTCCCAACAAATCAGAGTCCAGGACCAGATAGCCTCCCAGGGGAATTCTACCAGACATTTAAAGCAGAGAGAATACCTATCCTTCTCAAGGTGTTCCAAAAAATAGAAAGGGAAAGAAAACTTCCAGACTCATTCTATGAAGCCAGTATTACTTTGATTCCCAAACCAGACAGAGACCCAGCAAAAAAAAAGAACTACAGGCCAATATCCCTGATGAATATGGGTGCAAAAATTCTCAATAAGATAGTAGCAAATCGAATTCAACAGCATATAAAAAGAATTATTCACCATGATGAAGTGGGATTCATTCTTGGACTGGAGGGCTGGTTCAACATTCAAAAATCAATCAGTGTGATACATCACATTAATAAAAGAAAAGATAAGAACTATATGATCCTGTCAGTCGATGCAGAAAAAGCATTTGACAAAATTCAGCATCCTTTCTTAATAAAAACCCTCAAGATTGTCTGCATAGATGGTACATACTTAAACATCATAAAAGCCACTTATGAAAAGCCCACAGCTAATATTATCCTCAATGGGGAAGAACTGAGAGCTTTCCCCCTAAGATCAGGAACACGACAGGGATGTCCACTCTCACCACTGTTGTTTAACATAGTGTTGGAAGTTCTAGCATCAGCAATCAGACAACACAAGGAAATCAAAGGCATCAAATATGGCAAAGTTGAAGTCAAACTTTCACTTTTTGTGGATGACGTGATATTATACATGAAAACCCAATAGACTCCACCAAACATCTGCTAGAACTGATACATGAATTCAGCAAAGTCGCAGGATACAAAATCAATGTATAGAAATCAGTTGTATTCTTACACACTAAAATGAAGCAACTGAAAGACAAATAAACTGATCCCATTCACAACTGCACCAAGATGCATAAAATACTTAGGAATAAACCTAACCAAAGATGTAAAAGATCTGTATGCTGAAAACTATAGAAAGCTTATGAAGGAAATTGAAAAAAAGATACAAAGAAATGGAAATACATTCCGTGCTTATGGATTGGAAGAATAAATATTGTTAAAGTGTCAATACCACCCAAATCTATCTACACATTCAATGCAATCCCAATCAAAATTGCACCAGCAGTCTTCTCGAAGCTAGAACAAGCAATCCTAAAATTTGTATGGAAACCACAAACGACCCTGAATAGCCAAAGTAATATTGAAGAAGAAGACCAAAGTGGGAGGCATCACAATCCCAGACTTTAGCCTCTAGTACAAAGCTGTAATCATCAAGACAGCATGGAGTTGGAACAAAAACAAACACATAGACCAGTGGAATAGAATAGAGACTCCAGAATTGGACCCACAAAAGTATGGTCAACTAATCTTTGACAAAGCAGGAAAGAATATCCAAAGGAAAAAAGACAGTCTCTTTAACAAATGGTGCTGGGAGAACTGGACAGCAACATGCAGAAGGATGAAACTAGACCACTTTCTTACACCATTCACAAAAATAAAGTCAAAATGGATGAAGGACTTAAATGTGAGACAAGAAACCAACAAAACCCTAGAAGAAAAAGCAGGAAAAAACTCTCTGACCTCAGCTACAGCAATTTCTTACTTGACACATCTCCAAAGGAAAGGGAATTAAAAGCAAAAGTGAATTACTGGGACCTTATGAAGATAAAAAGCTTCTGCACTGCAAAGGAAACAATCAACAAAACTAAAAGGCAACCAACGGAATGGAAAAAGATATTTGCAAATGAAATATCAGACAAAGGGCTAGTATCCAATATGTATAAAGAACTCAACAAACTCCACACCCGAAAAACAAATAATCCAGTGAAGAAATGGGCATAAGACATGAATAGACACTTCCCTAAAGAAGACATCCAGATGGCCAACAGGCACATGAAAAGATGCTCAACGTTGCTCCTCATCAGGGAAACACAAATAAAAACCACACTGAGATACCACCTTATGCCAGTCAGAGTGGCTAAAATGGACAAATCAGGAGACTATAGATGCTGGAGAGGATGTGGAAAAGCGGGAAACTCTTGTACTGTTGGTGAGAATGCAAACTGGTGCAGCCGCTCTGGAAAACAGTGTGGAGGTTCCTCAAAAAAATTAAAAATAGATCTACCCTATGACCCAGCAATAGCACTGCTAGAAATTTACCCAAGGGAAACAGGAGTGCTGATGCATAGGGGCACTTGTACCCCAATGTTTATAGGACCACTCTCAACAATAGCCAAATTATGGAAAGGGCCTAAATGTCCATCAACTCTTGAATGGATAAAGAAGTTGTGGTTTATATATACGATGGGATACTACTTGGCAATGAAAAAGAATTAAATCTTGCCATTTGCAGCAACATAGATGGAACTGGAGTATATTATGCTAAGTGAAATTAGTCATACAGAGAAAGACAGATACCCTATGTTTTCACTCTTATGTGGATCCTGAGAAACATAACAGAAGACCATGGGGGAGGGGAAAGAAGAAAAAGAAAAATTAGAGAGGTAGGGAGCCAAATCATAAAGACTCTTAAAAACTGAGAACAATCTGAGGGTTGATGGGGGGTAGGAGGCAAAGGAAAGTGGGTGATGGGCATTGAGGAGGGCACCTTTTGGTATGAGCACTGGGTGTTGTATGGAAACCAATTTGACAATAAATTTCATATTAAAATAATAATAAAAAACACAATTATATCAAGATATTGAAAATCATCATCTGTCCCCAAGAAAGTTGCCTTATGCCTCTTCCTGTCAATCTCTGCTGCCCTCCTCATTCTTTCTGAAGCCACCAGTGCTCTGATATTATTCACCATACTATAGTTTTATCTGTTCTAAAATCCTTGTAAATGGGATCATACTATATATGCAGATTTGTGTAATACTTGTTTTACTCAAAATAATGTATTGAGATTCACTTATGTTATTGTCTCTTAATAGTACATTCCCTTTCATTTCTGAGTAATATTTTACCATATGAATATATCACAGCGTTTAATTTTTTTGTTTTTATGTATTTTCTGTTGATGGAAACCTGGTTGTAACTCTTATAAATAAAGTGTCTTTGAACATTCTTGTACAAGTATGTTTGGTTATATATTTTAATTTTCCTTGGGCTAATAGTTAATAAGTGTTAGCAGTGGATTGCTGGTTTGTAAGTTGGATACTTTTCCTTTAAAAAGAAACCACCAGACCTTCTAATGATACACAATTTTATATTCTCAACAATAATGTAAAATTTGCAGCTACTCTACATTCAAGACAACTTTTTATGTTCCCTGGTCTTAATTTTTATTTTAGTCATTCTGAACAATGGTATTTATTGTAGTTTTAATATGTTTTTGATGATGGTGACATTGGGAATTTTTTCATTATTGTACTATTCATAAATTTTGTTTTGTGAAGTGTCCAAAATTTTTTGCCCATTTTTTCTAATATTGTTTTTATTTTCAGTTGTTGAAGTATTTTACATTCTCTCAATACTTTAAAGAAAATATAATTGCTTTATCAAAATATTTATATCATTGTAGAATTTTAAACTAGATAGATCTACTGTTATAGCCTTTAGTGTGATTTCATAAAAAGCAATGTGAAGTCAGTAAAAAGAGTCTACTTTGGACAGTCTTTTTTTTTTTTTTAATTTTTTTTTTCAACGTTTATTTATTTTGGGGACAGAGAGAGACAGAGCATGAACGGGGAAGGGGCAGAGAGAGAGGGAGACACAGAATGGGAAGAAGGCTCCAGGCTCTGAGCCATCAGCCCAGAGCCCGACGCCGGGCTCGAACTCACGGACCGCGAGATCGTGACCTGGCTGAAGTCGGACGCTTAACTGACTGCGCCACCCAGGCGCCCCTGGACAGTCTTATATCTATTTATATTTAGGATTATATACACTGCATAATTATACATCAATGTATGTTATAATATATGATAATATATATAATTCAAAATATATTTATTTCACTCATGTTTCATTGTTAACAAATTTAGGAATTCACCTATTGCACCTATTTTATGAGCCACTATAGTTAATCAATCACACCCAATTTAAGATCAAAAACAGTATTTCCCTATTATATCATCTCTATAACTCACTTCTGTGAGATTAACAATACGCAAACCAGAAATGGCAGAAATAACATTGATGAGAAGGAATTAAAACTCCAGTTAGGAAAAGAAAGAATAAAAGGACATATAACTATTATAATGAGAAAATGTCTCTTGCTTTATCACATTATATTAGAATTTTAACAAGTCTTAAAAATGAAGTTTCATTTCATCTTTGAAGAATAAGAAAGTAAAAGATATTTAATGCTACCGTGTTCTATGTTCCTATCAGTACCATAGATATATAGCAAGTGTTGATATAGTGTCAATAATATATCACTAATTGTATCAATTCTGTTTCACTAATTGAATATTTTGGACTTTTAAAAATTTTTGTATTTATTCTCTAAATTTATTGGGGGTTTATAGATATTTAAGAAGTATATATTAATAAATTTTATAATTTTTATTTTTTAAATTTCTATTTAAATTCTACTTAGTTAACATTCAGTGTAATATTTGTTTCAGGTGTACAATATAGTGATTCAATACACACCCAGTGCTCATCAAAACAAGTGCATTCTTTAATCCCCATCACCAGCTTAACCCATTCTGTCACCCACCTCCCCTCTGGTAACCATCCATGTGTTCTCTATAGTTAAGAATCTCTTGGGTTGCATTTCTTTTCTTTCCTTTGGTTATTTGTTTTGTTTCTTAGATTCCACATGAGTGAAATCATATGGTATTTGTCTTTCTCTGACTTACTTCACTTAGCATAACATTTCTCTCAAGACAGAGAGAGAGAGAGACAGAGAGAGAGAGAGAGAGAGAGAGAGAGATATCACCTCTTCTTTATCTATTCATCCATTGATGGACACTTGGGCTGTTTTCATAATTTAGTTATTGTAGATAATGCTGCTATAAACATTGAGGTTCATGTATACATTTGAATTTTTATTTTTTGTATTCTTTGGGTAAATACCTAGTAGCTATTTACTGGATGGCAGGATAGTTCTATTTTTAACTTTTTGAGGAAACTCCATACTGTTTTCCAGAGTGGCTGCACCAGTTTGCATTCCCACCAACAGTGTAAGAGAGTTCCATTTTTCTCTACATCACCAAAATCTGTTGTTTCCTGTGTTGTTGATTTTAGACATTCTGACAGTTGTGAGATGATATCTCATTGTAGTTTTGATTTGCATTTCCCTGATGATGAGTGATGTTGAACATCTTTTCTCATGTTTGTTGGCCATCTGTATGTCCTCTTGGGGAAAAAAAATGTCCATTCATGTATTCTGCCCATTTTTTAACTGGATTATTTGTTTTTGGGGTTTGATTTTTATAAGTTCTTTATATATTTTGGATACTCTTTATCAAAAATGACATTTGCAAATGACATTTCTCCCATTCTACAGGTTGCCTTTTAGTTTTGTTGATTGCTTCCTTCACTGTGTAAAAGCTTTTTATGTTTACAAAGTCCCAATAATTTATTTTTGCTTTTGTTTCCCTTGCTTCGGAGACATATCTAAAAAGAAGTTGCTATGGTTGATGTCAAAGAGGTTACTGCCTGTGTTCTCCTCTAGGATTTTTGTTGTTTCAGGTGCCACATATAGGTCTTTAAATCCATTTTCCAATATATATTTTAAATGTGTTTATTTAATTTTTAGAGAGAGAGTGAGTAGGGGAGGCATGGAGGGGAGAGGGACAGAGGACCTGAAGCAAGCTCTGTGCTGACAGCAGAGAGCCCAATGCAGAGCTCAAACACCAAGTGTTGAGATTATGACCTGAGCCAAAGTTGGACGCTTAACAGACTGAGCCCCCTAGGTTCAGTCTGTTTGAATATATTTTTGAATATGGTATAAGAAAGTGCTCCAGTTTAATTCTTTTGAATGTTGCTGTCCAGTTTCCCAACATGATTTGCTGAAGATACTGTATTTTTCTTATTGGATATTCTTCCCTTCTTTATCAAAGATTAATGGATCATATAGTTTGGGTTCATGCCTGGCTTTTCTATTCTGTTCCATTGATCTGTATGTCTGTTTTGTGCCAGTACCATACTATTTTGATCACTACAGCTTTGTAATATAACTTGAAGTCTGGAATTATGGAGGATGGTGTATGTGGAGGATAGAAATTGTGGAGGATGGAAAGAAATGTGGAGGATGCGGAGGCTGGAGGATGATGATGCCTCCAGCTTTGGTTTTCTTTTTTAAGGTTGCTTTGGCTATTTGAAGTCTTTTGTGGTTCCATACAAATTTTAGGATTATTCATTCTGGATCTGTGAAAAATGCTCTTGGTATTTTGATATAGATTAAATTTAATGTGTAGATTGCTTTGAGTAGTTTAGACATTTTAACAATATTTGTTCTCCTAGTCAATGAAATGGAATGGCCTTCCATTTCTTTGTGTCCTTTTAAATTTCTTTCACCAGTGTTTTATAGTTTTCAGAGTATAGGTCTTTCACCTCTTTGGTAAGGTTATTTCTGGGTGTCTTATTGTTTTTGGTACAATCGTAAATGAGATCAATTCCTTATTTTGTCTTTCTGCTGCTTCATTATTCGTGTATAGAAATCCACAAATTTCTGTATATTGACTTTGTATCCTGCCACTTTATTGTGTTTGTCAGTTCTAGCAGTTTTTTGGTGTATTCTTTCTGGTTTTCTATATAGAGTGTCATATCATCTGCCAATAGTGAGATGGGCTTTCTTCTTTTATTTGTTTTTATTTCCTGAATTTTATAACTCTTATTAAGCTTGTTTATGCTTAAGCAATATTATATTGAAAAAATAAATGACTACAGTGCTTGTCCACAGAACTATTTCTTTCCTTTGAATGAAGAACATGTTTTAATCAGGTATTAGAGATACTAAGGGAAAGAGTATGTGGATATCTCTGAATGACTATACCAGATTACTAGTTTCCAGTCCATTTTATGCTTAGGTTACAGTTACATGGATGTGACCAAGAAATAATACATGAAAATGGAAGGCAAACACCAAGTTGAGCAGAAAGCTCTCTTTATTCTACTCCCATTTCATGTAGAGCATTTCTGATTTTTTTTTTATTTTGACTCATAATAAGATTCATTTGAATAAAATTTGTTGCTTAAGGCAAATTAAATATAGAAATGGATGGCCTTGATTACTTAGTGATTTTGTGAATTATGGTTTCAAATGATTTAGCTACTTCCAGAACTCAAATTTGTCCCCAAAGGATGTAGATGAGCTAAAACCAAATATATATTTTTTAAAAATTGAAGACAACTTTAAAAGGTTTTTCCAGGAGAGAAAATTAAATATTTTGAAAAATATTCGTATTAACTTACACAGCCATTACAAAGGCATCACTGAAAGTGAAAGTTGAGATGTATCTTCTTTGTCTACAAGTCCAGTATCTTCATTTTTGCTAGTGTAAAATTCAGGTCTTAACTGTTACATGCCCAAGTTGCTAAAATCAGGTAGTGATAGATTTGCAATAATACCCTGATCTCCTAACAAAGAGTAGATAGAGATCCTACCCATTAACACATTTTTCTGATATTTTTGTTTAAAACACTATCATCAATTATACACATGCAGCATGTATGTGTATTGTATGTACAAATATAACTGGCACAAGCATATTTTTACCAATTGTACTAGATTTTCAGCTTCTAAAACTTTCTCTTCAAAACTTGATATGCCAAATAACTATGTGTTCTCAAAAAAAAAGACAAAAAAAACCCAAATTTTTATTTCTTCCTGAAGAATCAGCCATTAAGTTCATTATTATGCTAAAAAGCAGCCTTTTAAACACAAATAGAATTGACCTTGTGCTATAGTTCAAGCCCTGTGGTTGTGTCTAGTGTCCCTCTTTTTGGAAAACTGTTCCTTAAGATCTTATGATTTTTCCTTTTGATTGATATAATAAAGTTGCTTATTCACCTCCCAGAAGTCTGTATTCATTGCCCCTGAGAACATTATTTCTGTGAAATGTTCTGCTGAAAATGGAGTCTAATGACCAAGTCATTTGGAGAGAACTGCAGAGTGTGCTTCTGTGGAAATACACAATGCACAAGAGCATATTCAAGTCTGAGAAATATTCTAAACTTTGCTTAACTTAGAATTTCCCAACTAAATGGACTATAGAAAATTTTCAACACCTTCTGGTATTCTAAGAAACACAATTTGGGAAACTATGCTCTAGTAGCTTTAGAATTAATTGTTGCTATACACATCAGCCGACTTTGACTCTCTTGAAACTAACGATATTAGAGATACGGCTTGGGCACCTGGGTGGCTCAGTCGGTTAAGGGGCCGACTTCGGCTCAGGTCATGATCTCACCGTCAGTGAGTTCAAGCCCCGCGTCGTGCTCTGTGCTGACCGCTCAGAGCCTGGAGCCTCTTTCAGATTCTGTGTCTCCCTCTCTCTGACCCTCCCCCGTTCATGCTCTGTCTTTCTCTGTCTCAAAAATAAATAAACGTTAAAAAAAAATTAAAAAAAAAAAGATCCGGCTTACCATCCTTTTATAGTTAAAAACAACAAAGTGTTATAAGTCCATCTTTTCTCTTTTTTTATCAGTGTCTATTTTAGTTTTGTTTTTTCTAGAAATAATCTTGATGTTATAGTATAATAATTATGATACATGTATCTTTTCAAATTTGTTTTTTTATTTTCCTTAAATCGCATGCTATGTGTAATCACCATTCTTCGAAATACTGCTGTCAGCAACTAGGCTATATTATTAAATAAAAAATCAAAGTACACCAATTTTAAAATTTTTAATTGAGATAACTTAGATACAGCCAAGCATGTAGATCATCACCTTAAATTTAAGTACATTTTTACGTATGTACATATTTGCAGTGCCTCCACTTACATTATGATACAAAAATTTTTTTGCAGTCCAGGAGTTTCCTTTTAACAGTTCTAATTAATGCCATCTTCTGAAGATAACCACTATTCCATATTTTTTGCCATAAATTAGTATTCCTTTTGAACTTCATATATAAATGGCATCCTGATGCAAGTATTCTTTAGTGTATAGCTTGTTTGTTTATTTTGCTAAACACTATGTGATGTTTATCTACATTGATGAATGTAACAGAACTGTATTGTTTTTAGTACTCTATAGCGCCTTATTACACAAAATTCACAATATGTTATGCATTCTGTTTTTGATGGGTATTCTAGGAATAGGAATTCTCCTAGTTTGGGGGCTATTACGATATTCTGCATATGCCTTTTGTTGGACATATGCATTTATTCCTCTTGAAGTGTAACTATAAGATTATGGGGTTGGCACATATTTAGATTTAATAGATAAAGCCAGAGTTTTCTAAAGTGTTTGTGCCAGCGTATTTGTTTTGTAAAGTATTTCAGAATGATTTAGCAATTATTTTAATTCTAGATCTTTCTTTTGTCTACCTAGATGGAAAAAATGAGGTGTGAACAGATGTTATATTATTGTTGCTGCTGACTAATGGATGAGCAAAACAATTACAGGATGATTAAGTGACTGAATATTCAGCTTTTTAGATAAAAAAAATACTAAAATTGAGGCTCCAAAATTTCTTAGTAAGTCCATTTTTGAAAGTTTAATACAATGTGCATTAGTATGAAATGTCTCACTTGGAAAAAGAGCCATTCTTCCTTTATAAAGTTACCCTAATTATAAAAAAATCACAGAACTAGAAGTTTAGTTTTTTCTTAAAGACTTTTACCCTTTTTGACATGTGAGGAAACTTAATGATTGTCAATTTAAGCTTCTTTTTTTTTTTTCAACATTTATTTATTTTTTGGGACAGAGAGAGACAGAGCATGAACGGGGGAGGGGCAGAGAGAGAGGGAGACACAGAATCGGAAACAGGCTCCAGGCTCTGAGCCATCAGCCCAGAGCCCGATGCGGGGCTCGAACTCAGGGACCGCGAGATCGTGACCTGGCTGAAGTCGGACGCTCAACCGACTGCACCACCCAGGCGCCCCTGTCAATTTAAGCTTCTTACAGTTTTTGTACATAAACACCAAAGTTCCCAGTATCTATTTATTTAACATAAAATGGTCTCTCAGATATGGCATTTTATATTTATACTCTTTGGAATAAGTCATTTCAAGCAGTTTCCATCTTTTCTCAATCCCCAGTAGGATTGGCTTCAACATTTTATTTTTGTAGTGTTTGCTGATAATTAGCAAAATAAGATTTTATTACAGAATAGAGATTTTGTATCTCTGAAACAGTATTTGCTGCTGGAAAGCACTATACTTCATATGTAGAAGTTTGGAATTTCTCAACAGACATTTGACCTGTTATCTAGTATCTTAGGCTAGTCCAAATTTTCCTGAATTGAAAATTAGCTAAGAATGTGTGAATAGTAAAGCATTTCAAAAATCAACAAATAAAATAAACAAGCATAAAAAGAACAAAAAAGCACAGCCATCCTTTGGTAGTTTTCTTTTTTTTTTTAATTTTTTTAATGTTAATTTATTTTTGAGAGACTGAGAGAGACAGAGCACGAGTCAGGGACGGGCACAGAGAGAGGGAGAAACAGAACACAAAGTAGGCTCCAGTCTCTGAGCTGTCAGCACAGAGCCCCACGCAGAGCTCAAACTCAAACTGTGAGATCATGACCTGAGCCGAAGTCTGATGCTTAACCAACTGAGCCACCCAGGCGCCCCTTTGGTGGTTTTCATTTGTGTAAGTGGATCACCAAATTCTTGTTATACTGTCAGGCTTTCCCACCAGCACCTCTAGTTCAATTCAACATTGAATGCCGTTTGATATTTATTTTGTGAATATTTTATTTTCTTACAATAATATCACTATTAATTATAGAGACTTGCTGAACCTAGTTTACTGAAATTTTCTAAGCTTATAACACATAAGCTCCTATACCAGTCAGAGACATAGGCTCAGGTATCTTTTGAATTATTTACCAACTGGTAGAATTAGTTGGTTTCTAAATGAAGCTAATGTAGCTTATTTCTATTTTACTTATCAAACTTTAGGAAAATGATTCAATTCTGGCTGATATAATTAAAATGCCATAGACTGAGTTGCCTCCATGACCTTTATTTATCACAATTTTAAAGTCTGGGAAGTCAAACATCAAAGTGCCAGTAGATATGATGTTTGGTGTCTTACCCATTCATAGATAAGAGTCTTCTTACTCTATCGTGACATGGCCAAGAAAGAGATAGAGAAAGCAAAATGTCTTATGTTTCTTCTAAAAAGAGTGCCAATCCCATTTATGAAGGCTCCATCTTCATTACCTAATTACCACCCGTATTCTGCTTCCCTAAATACTATTAAATTGGTCTGAATTTGGGGGCAGGACACAAATATTGAGTCAATAGCAATGATCTGAAAATTACTTAGTGCCATTGTTGTGCTCTTGCTGTTATCAGGAGTGTAAGCCACATGAAATAAAATTCTGGCAACAAAATGATCATCTGTTATGAATTTTACCTGTTATCAGTTTAAAAATAACAGACACTACTGACTCAACAGAAGACTTATGTTTAGCATTCTTATGATGAAACATTGCAGAAACCTGTAGAAGAAGATTATGTATTTCTGTCAAATTTTTTCTTTTCAACAATCTGAGACTATTTCAAGAAAGCAGTTATAGGTATAGACTGATTTTAAGGGCCTCTAAAGCCATAGTTATCAATATTGACTGCATATTAGAATCGTCTAGTAGCATATAAACATGGAGATATTGGTCTGTTCCCTTAGGAAATTAAATCAGAGCTTTTGGGATTAAGTCCCAGACATGAATGCTTATAAAGTTTCCTGGATAATTCTAAAGTGCAGTCAGGATAAACAATCACTGGGCTAATGACTAGAATTCTGTATCAAAGAGTTGAGTGTCAAAAAACCATAAGAATATTAATTTATGTTTAAAAAAGTAATATTAAGTATTTTTAAAATTTAGATATATTGAAAATTCTATATGTATTGTAGAATTTTATATTCTCTCTCCACATATTCTTATTATATATCATATAAAATATGTATTATATAAGATATATAAGATATATGTCATATAAGAATATATGGAGACAGAACATAGAAGTCTTATATAATAAGAATATACAGGAAGATAAGATTTTACAGAGAGAGGATATAGAATTGTATAATACATATAGAATGTTCAATATTTCTAAATTTAAAAAAGTGCATAATTATATTCACATAAAATATTCATATATGTACTAAATTATGTATTATTTACAGTAACTATGAATATATATATGTGTATACACACATATATATACATATATATACATATATATATAATTTAAATATAACCACTAAAGTAAAATGTGTGTATATATACAAAAATGTGTGTATATATACCAAAAATAATGTATACACACACACACACACACACACACACACACACACACACACACATATATATATATATAATTTGAATATAACCACTAAAGAAAAATGGTTTTATATAAAAGGAAACCCATTTTGGTGAAAATTTTGTACTGGTTGTGAGTATTTTTCTTACTGCTATGGTTGTTGAAAGACCAAAGAAAAAATAATAATGCAACAACTTGAAGCAAATAGGATGTTAATATGTGATGCATGAAGTGGAGAGTTGACTATAATATGTACATGATATTAGCAGAGGAAAACCAAATCTATAATCTGTCAAGCCACAAACAAGGCCTGGAAGAATGAATCCCAAACAAATAATAAGAACAGAACTGCCAGAGGGAATGTTTGGATCATCCCTTTAATTAACATCCCTTTAATTGCAAGGTTGGCTGGGGAAAAATACCTAGAGACTTTTAATGAGAACTTTTGGTGAAAGTAATCCCAAAAGTAGTTAATGCTTTTGTTTAGGATATGTTGGTTCTGTTCATAATTAAGAAAATATGTTTGGTTTAAGTCACACTTGATAGCTGTGAAGATTATGAAACACAATGCCTATAGGCTTAGATATTTAAAGCTACCAATACATTTATTTAAGTATGTATTAGTGTGGAGGTTTGAACCGTATATAGTACTTACACATTCAATGAGATAAGGTATGAAACAAAAGTCTTGAGGTAACTTCAGGGTGCAATGGGATTGCATAAGATGGTTATTTGACTTGATTTTGAGGGGGGGGCATAAGTGAAGAAACAACTTAGCTCAAACTTGAAAGAAAAATGTTGATGTTACTTGGTAAAAAGAAGGGATAAAAGTGTTCTAAGCAGGTGGAAAAATATTTATTCAAAAAACCCTGAGAATGAGTTCAGTGTTTTCAAAAATTAAAGTATTTGACACAGGGAAATAACTCAATTTTAAAAGATGAGGAGCATTGGGGCACTGGGGTGGTTCAGTTGTTTTAACTACTGACTCTTGGTTTCTGATCAGGTCATGATCTCACAGTTTGTGAGTTCAAGCCCTGAGTTGGGCTCTCCTCTGACAGCACAGAGCCTACTTGGAATTCTCTCTCTCTCTCTCTCTCTCTGCCCCTCCCCTGCTCTTTCTCTCTGTGTCTCTCTCAAAATAAATAAATAACTAAACTTAAAAAAAAATCTAAAAAAAAACAGATGAAGAGAAGAGAGGTAATGGAGGATACTACATATAAGAAGTAGTAAAACTTTTGAATTTTATCAGGATTGACAAGGAGCCAATTGAAAGGATTTAAGAGGAAGGAATAATATAAAGTTAGTAATTTTATATACCTTTAAATTTATTTATACCTTATAAATTTATATATATTTATATACCAAGGTTAAAAGTATCTTGCTAATTTTTAAGGTAACATAATTTTGTAAAGAAGCTAATTCTTATCATGTTTCAGTTTTATCATACTTTGAAAAGGCTGGCCATTCTGCACAATAATCTGTAACTGAAACTGCACTATTGGGTAGATAGAAGCTTAACCTGCTTGAAAGTTGACAGTAATATTACACACCCAGTTCCTTAAAAAAGTTCAGAAAGTGATCTCAGAATCAACTCAATCAACATCCCTGGGGAACTTGTTAGAAATGTGAATTCTCAGATCCCCCCACATCTGCTAAATCAGCCTTCCTGGTAATTCTGACTCATGATAAAATTTGAGAACTACTGCCTAAAGGGAAAGGCATAATTCAAAATGTAGCAGTTTTATTCACATGAGGATTTTAACATAACAAGGTAATTCTCTTTCCCCGTTAAATAAAAAGTTCTAAAAGTAAGTATCTGATAATTTAAATCATAACTGTTCCTTCTCTTAGGATAGTTGAGTACATCATATTGTGTCTTTTGGATATCTTAAAAATCATCTAATTTACCAGATTATTATCCTTTTCTAGATTGGATATTCTCAAATATACCTGTTAAATAGTCATTCTGCTTATACTAAGTTACTTTGAGTAACTTGAAACCACCTCCAGGTGGGTGAAACTCCTCATTGCAACTTTGAAAACCTGCTGATTTGAACTAAAATCTATCTCCTTGTAGCTTTCAATTACTGATGCTAATTTAGCTTTGCAGATTTTTCATAAAGTATCTAATATCCTCTCCACAGAGAAGCCCTCGTGAAATATCTGAACATGGCTGTCATATCCCCTGAAATTCTCTATTCCTCAAGCTAAAAGTCTCTGGTTCCATTAACCATTTTTGGTATGGCTTTGGCTACAAGTTCTGGTATTCTTAACACTGCTGACTGCAGTTCATTTTTCCCTTCCCTGTGAAAAGTGGTGCCTGGAATAAAACTCAGTTCTCTCAACTCCAACTTCCTTCTGGATATGACATCGGTATCAAAGTACTAAGTTATTAATAACAAATTAGTTTTTTCTTTTCCTTTTTTCCCATCTTATTAAAGAGCATCTACATTAGGTAGTCAAGAATCTACAATCTAAAATCTAATTTGTAGTTTTGCTTTTCTGTGGATTTTGCTTGAAGGTGAGATGTTTTTCCTACCATGTGGTTAAGTCATGCTATTTTATTGTGAATTTGGTGGACTCTGTATATTGAGAGTTAAACTGGTATTTTAGCTTTATTTTTGTTAAGGATCAAAAATCCTGTTTAATACCTTTTTTTGTCTACTTAGATTCTTTTTATTCACAAATCAATATATCATTTTGTGTATATATATGTATATATGTATATATATATATGACATTGCTACAATTTTGTGTATATATATATGTATATATGTGTGTGTGTGTGTGTGTATATATATACATATATATATATGACATTACTACAATTTGGAGAATATTAGTCAACTGTTGATATTGAAGATGTAAGTAATTATTCAAATATATGCAAGGCACAGAGTTATTCTAGAATCAGCCTGTGTAATTCAGCATTCCGTAATGATAATATAAAATGTATTCATTACTGTACTGAAATGAAGATCTACTGTATATCCCTTTTTGATAAGGGGAAATAAAGGGAATAAAAGTTAGCATATGGTGACTTTTACTTAACCCATTCTGATTTCTATATAGAGTCTCAGTTTATAGATGTCCAAAGTGTCATTCAATAATTGCTTTAAAAAATTATTTGAAACTAAATTTAAACTTTTCTTTCTGTGATTTGATAAATCTGTGTTTTGTTCTGTTTTGTTTTTGAAGGAGAGGGAATGGAAAAGATGGAATTTTTTAGACCATGAAGTTTAAACTTGACTGAGATTGGAATATTTAGTTTTTATAATCTGCTTAGTATTCCGGGATTTTATCTTTGATGAATATTTTTCTGAGATTTCGTTCTCTTGATTGAACACAAAACAAAACAAAAGCAAATTGAAGACATTTTCTTTCTGCGTAATAATCATGACAAAACAACAGACCTGTTATTTGCTTGATTTTCTCCCAATACAAGCAAAGTTATAAACCAATAAATAGCCAAACAGGTTTTCTCAACTTAGCTTTGATAAATTAGAGTAATCTTATATATGCCACTATTGGAAATTATTATTGAAGTGTTTCATTTGGGCAGAATTTAAATTGCTTTTTAAAATTCTCTTATTCTAAAAATTTGGTTTATTTCCTCTGAGCAGAAGTAAGATATTCACATTGGAGAGGAGCATAAGAATCTAGAGAAAGTTGTAAAATACCTGTATGCTACATTTTATATACTCACATTAGTACATTTCTTCACAGATTTACTCAGATTTGGTGCATTAGTAAATTAAATCTTTATAGATGCAAATATAAAAAATTTTCTATCAGAAAAAAGTTATTTTAAAATATCCAAAGAATAGTCATCTTAATAATTCACAGAAGAATGTGTTATGCTAAAGTAGTACCTACATATTTGGATTTAACTAAATATTGAGATATACTGTTTCCATTTTCTTTACTTATAAAACATTGCTATAATGTTAACTTAATCTTTTAGAATGTTAAACTATGTTATTATTTCCTTAAATGGAAATATTTGTTGAGTACATAAAAATGAAGTTTTGAGCTCTTTGAGAAAAGATAAAAATCTATAGCTCTCAGATCAATAAACATTTTGAAAGACATAGGGAAACCAAAAGGGAAAAAATCAATCCTCCAGGCAAAATACATTTGGAATAAACCACAAAAATTGCCACAAATTCAGTATTAAAAAGTAATAAAAAGGGAATTACATTTTAGATAGTGTCAATTTTCAAAAGCATCCCACAGAGATACAAGCCATAATGCTTAAAAATATATATATAATAGCATACCACATAGTCATTATTGCAGAACTGAAAGTTTTAGAAATACCCTATATGTTTTTAATGTTGCCAGTGGAATTCTAGGTCAGGACATAATTGAGTAAACATCCATTATCAAAATTGAAGTTTGAGAAAAAATAGCAAAAGTAAATTTGGGGGTATTCAAGTAGAAGGACGGGGAGAAGGAGAGAGAGAATATAAAAGTAAAGGCAATAATATGTAAGGTGGAAAGATGTAAAGAAGAGAAAAATTCTGAATATATTTCCCCTAATCCATGTTAAGAAGTTTCATATTTAGCCTGGTACCTTGTGGAATTAGATACATAAAGAACATATTTTGATAATGAAAATCAGATGCTTTAGCATGTGGCTAATGATAATATACAGATACATTGAATATATACCGGAAGCTGGATATACATAAGCAGGTTATACGGTATACTGGCTAATATAATTGTAAGAAAATAAGAAATATGTGGTTGATTTTTGTTTAGAAATTGTTAAAATCAGTATATTTTTCCAATATGTCCTTATATTGAACCTGAAATAATCTCCCTGTTAGTAGTTGTATTATTTATTTTAGGTGACAATTATTTTTAAGTATTTCTTGTATATTTGAATTTTCTTTGCTATTTTTCACTATCAGTATTTTAACTTTTATAATATGTAGGAATTATTGATATATTGAATACATTAACCCTTTGACCCTATTTATTACAGAAGTTTTTCCAATCTGTTAAACAACTTCAAAGACTTACAGTGAATAGTATTTTCAAGGATGCAAATTTAAAATATGTATTGTTCACACTAAATTCCTTTAATTTTAAAAATATTTTATCCTAGTTACATAGGAATGTTTCCCAATATTTTAGTCCTTATGACAACTGTTATTTAAGAGGTTTTTTTTCCCTAAGCTGCTATAAAGTCAAAATGTTACTCTAGAATATTTATCCTAGAATTAATATGATTTTATAATTTGCATTTACATTGGAAAGTATAAATATACATTTCAAAATGTGGAATACATATTTTATTTTTATGATAATTTGGGGGTCAAAAATCTTTATTTCTTTTATCCAAATTATTAACCACCTTTTCAAGTATTATTTCTAAGTGATTCATATTTTCCTATCTCTTTGAATGCTATGTAGTCATTAATTAAATTGCCACATAAACATGAATCCAGGAGATAACATGCTAACTATTAAACAATAAGCATGGTCTGAGCATTTACCAATCAGAAGGACTGTTGTGTGAATTTATCAGCTAACAGTCAACCCTGCAAAACTGCATCCAAAATTTATAATTTATACCAATGATGTGTCTGTTCACTCTGGCATGGGAGCAATAGCTTTATTTACTATAGCTTTATGATATACTTTACTACCTGAAATGGCACACATCTTCCTTGTTATAACTCATTTTCAGAATTCTTTCTATTGACATTTTCTTCTATGAACACTTTGGAATAATTTAGTTAAATCACAGAATGATTTATTGGTATATTGCATTAAAATTAATAATTAACTTGTTCTTACATGAAGTATTTGTACTTTTACAAATACAATTTTACTTTTAGAAGAATTATCACCTTACAATGAATTTAACTTTTTCTAAGAGGAAATAAAATGTCTCTCAATTAGCCATTTTTTATATCTGTTAGCAATGTTTCATCGTTCTTCTGATATTGGTGCTGAGTATTTTGTTAAGTTGACTGCTAGGAGTTTTTTATTTCCTATTGGAAATTAGTCTGTTTTGATAATATTTTATTTTTTATGTTTATTTATTTTTTGAGAAAGAGAGAGAGAACAAGCCAGGGAGGGGCAGAAAGAGAGGAATCCCAAGCAGACTCCACGCAATCAATGAAGAGCCCATCACAGGGCTCAAACTCATGAACTGTGAGATCATGACCTGAGCCAAAACCAAGAGTCTGACATTTAACCGACTGAGCCACCCAGGAGCTCTGTTTTGATAGTTTTAAACATTGGGATTATATTTCTTTAAATTATTCCTTGCAAGTGTGTAAAGATCTAGATTTTTTTGTAGTTATTTTGTTCTTGGGTTCTCCTATTGGTTCTGGTACATTCTTAGTTGAAAATCTTTGTAGGAGAAAATCTCTTCCTAAAAGATGGGATTTTCTGCATTAATTCCATTCACCAAATCTCTGTTATCTTGAACCAGCTATTTGAATAAAACACATGTTTATCTGATACCAAACTCTGCTCTTGAAGAAAGGCAACATTTTACATCCTAAAGCTGAACTATCTCAATTTTTTCATGCTTTGAATGAAGTGATAACTTTCATTCATGGGAGAATTAGAGCATGTCATGTGGTAATTAACGATTGTTCATTGGTTTTTATGAATTCAACATTTTAAAGACTTTCATTACATTTACTTAGCCATTAAATACAAGAAAATTGTCAAATAAATTTTAGTAGGTATATGTTTTCTGCATGTTTCCAATAGAACTACCTTAAATCAATATTGTAAAAGTTAATGTCCACCAATTTTGTTCAAAATGTAAAAAGGGATAAAATAATATATTATCTCTGATATGAATATCTTTATTATAAGCTCTTTTCCAAACAAATGAATCACAAAACACTTGCCATTGAGTAAGCACTAAATACTGGCAGCAGCTTTTACTGATATCACCCATTTAGCAACCTTATACAAATCTCACTATGTGGTGCCTTCAGAATTTTCATTTATCTTTCTATTTGATATTGATTTACTTTGTAGTATATACTGAAGCATTTTTTTCAGTGGTTAGTTTCTGAGCGTGTTTGGATGCCACATGAGATTGAAAGAATATTTTGCTTTGTCACAAAAAAAAAAGGAAATAGAAAAAAATATTTTATGTGTCCTGGGCTTGGGTAGATATGGATTAAATTTAATATGATAGTGACATCAAAAGATTTACGTATTTAATATGCTGGGAGTCCTAATTTCCCGTAAATTGATGTTCAGGACTTGAAAATTCAAATGATTTTGGAAACTAAGTAAGTGAAATAAATGGGCAAATTGGGCCTGGTGAGTACTGTAAGAAACGAGAATACTTGAAAGAAAAAATGTAATCTTAAATACCTTCTTTGTTACAGATTTTGGAAACAATAATGAACTTAATTGTTTATGCTAAAATTGGACAAAATAAATAAAATAAACTTTAGGAATACATGATTTATAAAGTAGAAACAGAAATTGATAAGCTAGACAATAAACATTAGTGGAATAGGTAAATATATAGAAAAGCTCTTTGTTTAATTTACTAATAAAATATATATCCTTTTAAAAACCTGATCAATGAATAATAACAACAGTAGGAAATATCAGGAGAAATGGAAAGACTCATAAGCAATTCTAATAGCGATTCAATTGAAGAAACTTAAAAATGATAAATTGGTGATTTCTTAGTAAAGGGCAAGTTATCAAAATCAACTCCAACAAAGGTGGAAAACTTATTTTCCAAATACTATAAAAGAGATTGGAAAGGAAATTAGAGATCAACATTGATATAGGGGCAAAAACCATATGACTCCACATTGAGTCATCTAACTACCTAACTTCTTAAAGACCTAATTTTTAAAAATCAGATAATGCCAACGGTATTAAAATAATTCAGTTTTCATCTTGGTAATATAGCTCAATTTTTAAATGTTGAAATTAATTCAAATTTTATAAAATATTTTGGGCTCAAAATAATTTCGTTGAAGATAGTGACTATTTGTTTGATATGTTGTGTCATTGGGACTGAAGACTGCTTATTGGTTATTGAACTGTATTTAAAAATATTTGAAATGTATATTCTTGTCAATTTCTTGTCTGCCTAAGAAAATGTGTGTGTGTGTGTGTGTGTGTGTGTGTGTGTGTGTGTGTAGAGAGGAGAGAGAAATTAAAGGAGAAAGGAGAGAGAAGCTTAATTTTTTTTTTCTGGTTCTATTTTCCTATTATAGACTTTTGCTTTTAGTGTTCAGTATCCATGGACAACAAGATGCCATGCTATAAATTAGCCCTTGTTTACCAAATTATTATAATGACTCTACAGTGTTGTTAAATAATACATGGAAGTGGCCTCCTTAGAAATAAAGAGTCTAACAACTTGTATATTGCCTGACCCCTCCTGAAAAGTGGGAGTTTTGTTTCCCACCTGTTTGTATTTTGCTTTTGGGAGAGCAAAGAGAAAATATTGTCTGTTTTCACTTTCCATATATCATTTGATTTACCTGGGTTGTGTTCCCTGATAAAGAGAATCACTGTACAAATTGGCCTTTTACTAACCAAATGCCAGGCCAGAAATAAATGAGAACTAAATCATTCTGACTGGATACCTGCCTCTGATCTGCTTCATTAGCAGAAGGCCCTCCCCAGTGTCCCTTTGAACTCTGAGTCACTGTGATCTATTATATTTTGTTAGTTGTGATCTACTCTAGTGGACTTTTTACTTGTTAAGTGCATTTTGGTGCCACTGACCCAGGAAAACTCTGGTTTTGTATGTACTCCAATATTGCTAGTCCTGGAGATGCTGCTGTTAGATGAGAAGTGATTAGATATTCATCTTTAAGAAATTAGAATGCTTCCCACAGTTAAGATTATTTAGAGGGCAGGCATAAAGATATTCACTAAAATTAACTCTCCAGCTTAAGCTAATGTTATATTTAAATCTTGGAGTTTCAGTTCTTATTTTGGAAAAAAAAAGTCGTGTGGACATAATTTGTACAGAATAATATTGTCTAAAACAACAAGGATTATTTATGCTTAGTTCATAGCAATGCTTTTAAATTTTGGCAATTTAAATTCTGTAGGGTTCTCTTAGTCAATTTTTTTAGGACTCGTCAGTTTTAACAAAATGTGCTTTAGAAGTCTCTATATTTAATCTAATGCACAGAGTTTGTCAAATTCACATTAAAAACTTCAATAACAGCACATTAGTGAATTTGAAAACATGGGGGATTTTGTTGAGATTCAATTTCAAATTATTGATACTCAAATTAAACTACAAAGTAATAATTTAGAGACAAGATAATGAAATAAACCATATAACACAAGAAAGTAGTAAAACTTTGAGAAACTGATTGTTTTATAATTAATTTAAAGGGAAATGCCAATCTATGATAAATTTATAAAGAATTATATTTTGTAACACTTTATACAATGTCTAGAATGGACCTCTCCTAAGGAATTTTCCTGATTGGTGCTTTTAATTCAGTACCTACAGAGTAATGAACAGCAGATTCTCCTCCAGACACCCCTCTTTTAATTTGTCAATACACAGTTTTGTGCACAGAGGGAAAATACCTCTTTAAAACCCTCTGGCAATCCCTGGCAAAAATAAAAAAATAAAAATGAATAAAACCCTCTAGCAATCAGCTTATGCCCTGCAGCATGAGATTTAATTATTCTTGTCGGTTTTAGGATACATTAAATATATTAAGTCAGAATAAATCTTTATGCAATTTGCCATAGAAAAATACAATGAAAAATGTAAGTAAAATTATCCTTAAAAGCAATTGAAATCGTATTTGAGAGGACTTGGGGAACCTAACACACATAGATAATCTCAATACTATGTTGTTTGAAGAGATGTTGCTCAGTTAGTGATAAATAAGACAGAATATGGAGGTCCATGTGGAGCAGAAAAAAAAAAATATATATATATATACATATACATACACACACAGACACACACGTGATTTTAGGGAGACAGGAACAGTTTTCCTGACTGAGATTTGTATCATTTTAATTTGGAAAAAGTTATGACACCTTTAAGACTATACACATTATTAGCTTATTCATTAGCTAACATCATCTTTTATCTGCTATAATCCCTTAATTTTTGTTTTCCTGAAGTGTGTACTATAGTCTTATCTCTTCAACCAGTGTAATGTGTTCCTAAAGCTGTTAATTTCTTGCACCTCCAACCACACATCAAATCCAAAGTGCACTTCATTATCTTAAAATTTCTTCCCAATTTTACTGTACTGCATATTATTGTTAAGTATTTTTCTCCTATTTTTTTTTATTTTTCTTAAATGTTACATAATCCTGCTCCAATTATCATTTACATAATTTTTCTTTTTGGAAATTTAAGTGCTTTGAAGTTGCCCTGCCCCTGTCTAGAAGAATACACTGATTAAAACGTAATTTTACTATATCCACATATCTATACGTGCAAGTTTAGGGACGAATAAACATGAATACATCCTCATTATATTTTCATTGAATTAAAAAAAACTTTTAAACACATAGAATAGTACAGAGAAGTGCGTAATAGGAAGTCACATGCTCATAACCATATAAGGAAACATTAATGTTGTTCCAGATTTCTTTCATATTTCTAAAAATAAAAAAAAATAGAGAAAAACCTCATATATACCTAAAGACCCTCTTTACAGAGCACCTGGGTTGCTTAGTCAGTTAAGCATCCGACTCTTGGTTTTTGGCACAGGTCCGTGACCTCAGAGCTTCGTGGGTTCAAACCCCACATCAGGCTCTGCACTACAGCACGGAGACTCCTTGGGATTCCCTCTCCCTCTCTCTCTCTCTCTCTCTCTCCCCACCCCCACCCACACTGTCTCTGTCTCTCTCAAAATAAATAAATAAACTTAAAAAAAAAAGACCCTCTCTCCATTTCCCTCCCCTTTCTTCTCCTCCTGAAACTCTTTCCTATAGCGTAAGGCAACCAATTATCATACAACACAAATACATTTACCCAGAAAACACACAGAGCTCTTTTAGTCATAGGATCCATCTTGAGATGATATTCATTGCACTAATTCAGTCATACTCTCAACTTGGTACACTCTAATCTTAAAACTAAATTTGAAAGTTAACCACCACCTACATACCTTATGTAAAATCATAGAAAGAAGGTAGATTAATATGAAAGACAATTGGTTGTTTTTTACATGAGGCACAGAATAGAGCAAAGCAGAAAATACAGGTAGTTTCTAAAATCTGTAATTTTCAACTGATCACAAACCAATTGTAAGTTGGTTTTTATAACAACCTTCCTTCATTAACTATTTCGTGTTTTCTGGATCTCTAGACAATATTTCAGCCATTAGAGTTCTGTTGTTGTTTTCTCCAGTAGGCTGGGCTGTAACTTCTTTTCTAAAGGTCCTGAGTCTTTAGTGATTATTTTTTTTCTGTATTAGGTTGCTAAAGCCTTCTTTCAATATTTGGCAATGCATGTAGGAATATAACGAGTTAGTCCAAAGGAACTTCTGAATTTCAGACAGATGTTTTGTGCCTGAAACACTATTTTCTTGATCATAATCAGTCTCCCTATTTTCTTCTTGTTTCAATTGCATGAAGATACACAGTTGTCAAGTAGCAATTTAAACATCCAATTCAATAGAAGAATATTTTGTGCCTTAGTGAGAGCATTTCTCCCTTGAATACTAAAATAACATAACTTGGAGTTGGAAAAGGAGTGAACAAAAATTTGAGAATACACTATTAAGTATAATAATAAGAAACATCTCTCCCATTTTTTACCTTCGTTCCCTGGCATTTGGGATATGAAAGAACAGCATCATATATTAGTTATCAATTGATAATATCCATTTCATCTTGAACCATTAATTTGCAAGCAGTTGTTTCCTCCTAGTTGGTAATGTAGCTAAGTACTCAATAAAATAAACTATTGAACTTCTCTATAAAGCCAGGTGCTTCTGAGTATTGGAATTTGTGGTAAAAGAAGTGAATTTCATAGTTGTATTAATCACTTCTTTTACATGAAATTTAGTTATTTGGGCTAAAAGCAATATTATGTAGGATGTATAGCAGTAAATAAGGCATTTGGTGAATCTTAAGATGGTGACAACTTCTGAACTATTGCTTATAGGAAAGTTACAGATTACTGTCTATTCTAGTGTGGATAATATCTATAAACTTCATGATGAAATCTGACCGATGTAATAAACCTGCCCCAGATAATTGGCTTGTTCATCTGGTTACAGATGATATATTAGAGATTTAGAGTCAATTTCTGCTTTGGCATAACCACAGTACTTTTCAAGGGTGCTGGTGATCAACCCAATGCCCTTATAAAGATTTCAGTCTGGTATTTGAAGGAACATCATTAAAAAGCTTGAATATATAGTTTAAGATAAGTCTATTCTAACTTCACTATACTTTGAGTGTTTTATTTCATCTTTTGAACTATATAAAAATACTAGGACTCTTAACATTATTTAATATAGGGCACTGATAAGTATTCTAGTTTTGGTCAATAAATCAAACAAAAGAATCAAGTGTCCTATTCTGAAGCTAGTCTAATAAATTCAGAACATTAATAATTATACCCAGATTGATTATTATGGCCTAATCTAGTTATTTTTTTTCCCATGTAGGCCATCACTCTTAGAATTCATCTCTACATGTGCCATCCACATTTTCACTGGAACCAATGATCAACATCTTACAATTGTTATTGTGTTAGTTACTTCTTTCTTAGTCAGATTTTGCTATTTTTCCCTCTGGGGTATGTGGATCTTACACTTGGGGATAAGAAAGGGGTAGGAAAGTATTGGTATCTCATTGTAAGATAACTATTGCAAGTGAGGTTACTGTAATTTCTTTAAGCATCTCAGGAGTTATTTGATTAGACTTAGAGTTGATTTTACTGGCAAGGGAGGTATTGTAGTGTGTATCTGAAACTATCCATTTGCGTCCATTCTAAATTTCAGAAATCTACTTCCTCCAAATTGATACATTTAACTCTTATATAAGAGACATGCCTTAAATCCTCACAGAGATGACAGCCGAATACTAGAATGCTAATTCTGGTCACTTCAACTGTGTCTATCATTCAATGTCACCACATTGCTTTCTGGCAACAGTAACATCAAGAAGATGGCCTGTGACACAGCAGTTGTGTTCCAAATCTCATGCAGGTGCATCTAATTGGAAGAACCCAATTCACATCTAAACCTTCACAGAAAAGGAAGTTTGGGAACTATAATTATTACTTTTTCTATCTATCCAACCAACAGTATGTACAGGAGGCTGAAAGATCAGGAGGCTATGGTACAACCTGTGGGAATGATCTCTCTGGAAAGCTTTTGCTTTTTATTCCGCCTGGCATCTTAGCAATATCCGACCAAGGGCAAATTTTGTGCTAATATCTTACCCTGGGTTTTCCTGTAGCACAGATATTGCATATTTAAAATCTACCCCGGTGGGCTTACAGTTGTGATTATGTGTTTTTAGAGATTTACTCAATCCCCTAGAAATGAATCAGAGATAGTTGCCTTTTTTTTTTTTTTTTTTGTGGTCCAGTGGATATATGTTTTTATTTTTTTCCCAGTTCAGACTTTCACTAAAGGTACGGACCACTGATGGTGCAGGTTTTTTGCAGTCCCCAAAGATATAAACCAATTTTTGGAAGCCCAAAGCTTTATTTCCTGCTTCATATGGGCAATATTTTTCAAGCCTCAGAATTGCTTTACCAGCAACTTATGGATTGTGCAGTATTCATCTTGACTCTTACAACTTGATTTTCATTTTCTTATTTGTTTCTAGTACTTTTTGTTTCTTTCTTTCTTGAAAGCTGAGATATGCATTTAAGTAAAATTTGTTGTGTTTCTCCAAGAATGTCTTGGAGGGTGTGTGTGCGTGTGTGTGTGTGTGTGTGTGTGTGTGCATGCATGTGTTTGGAACAGGTTTCTGAAGCTAGTAGCCAAATTATCCTTATGGTAATCGCTTCATCCACTTACCATTATCTGGTAAATTTCTTTCATTTTATATATTTATAGATATTTAATTTTTGTCTGCTGGGAAATTGGTAGTTTTCCCTGTAGCTCTCTCTTAAGAATGTTTTCTTGATTTTATTACTATATTATTTGATGCCAATTTCCAGTAACAAACACTTTCTGGATAAGCTTTGGACCATTTTCTCATAGATATGGAGGAAATCAAGGGAAAGCAGTGATGCAAGCTCTGAAACATCTTACTTGGAACATGAATTCCTTCGAAATGTTCTGCTAAGAAATTTTTTAAGATGAAAATATTGGCTTTCTTTTGTTATTAATATTTTTGTTTATCTTTAATGCTGACTATTTTGCCACAATTAAAGTAAAAGGAAGAAAATGAAAGGGACTTGCTTGTAGAGAGTTCATATAATAGTAAGATACTAATTTCAATAATTATGCAATAGGTGTATAGTAGGAGGAAAAATTCACTCGTATTTTAGGGAATTTAATTTATTAATAGCTGAGATTTATATTATATAAAACATATATATGTATATATACACAACATATGTATATATAATGTTAATTCAACAGATATTCATTAACCGTTGGCACATGATATCACTAGTATTTCATATGAAATTTAGTCTTTACTGAAAAAATCCTTTGGTTATAGTTGTAAAATACACATAGATATGTTTAGGAGGGAACAAAAATTCAAATTAAAAATAAATAAAACTTAGCAAGCTTTACAAAGAATACCATCACTTGAACCATAAACACTAAAGGAAACTGCACAACTATGATTATACAAAATAATAAATGCAGCTGAAAGAAAAGTGATTTTAAAAATCTCCTTAGGAAAGGAAGAATCATAAATCTATAAATTACCAAATGGTGAGCAAAAAACTTGTGTTTGGGGAATTACTTGAAGTCACTAAAGGCATAATTTAGAATCACATAAAATTAGAAAATAGCTGTGTGTAATCCAGCTGACTTTGTGAAGGCCTAATTGTGCTGAGCTAATTTAATTTCCTTTTATAATAGAATAAGAGTTTTCATAAGCAAGGGAACAACTGAGAGATGTAGAAATTCAGGTAGAAAAGGTAGATTTTAACATATAAGACTTCTCATTGACAAGCTGAAATTTATAAAATGCATCATGTTTATTTTTTAAATGCATTGGCTCAAGATTCTCAAAATTCTCTAGAAATAACTGTATTGCTTTGGCAAAACTTGAAAACACTACAAACATTGCCTGATCTATCCTATCTTATTTCTATAGGAGAGTAGTATAGCAAGAATACTCAATTTTACATACAGGAATACCAGAATAAGTAGGGTATTTTATTTAGAACCGTTAATTTCCCTGCAATTTTACCCATTACATATTATCATGACAAAAATTAATTCACCAAAGTAAACTATTATGCAACAAATATTCATTTTTTACGCTTGCTATTATAGTCAAATATTATCTATATACTTTTTAATCATAAGCATATTTTCAAAGTACAGCCACTTGAGTCCTATGCTTTGCTACTTCTTGAGATATTTCTTGATATAATTTTTTTCTGTTTTTGCAAAAATTAAAGATATATCACAAATAAATGCATCACAGTTTGCCTTTATATAAACAGTTCTACCATAATGTTTGCAATTTAATCAATCAGATAGTTTACTAAAAGAAACAAAAAAAAAACAAGAAAAATGAGTTTCCTAAATTTTTCAGTGTAAAAGAAGTTATTCTTTTTTAAATCAACACAATATTATTATATTGAATTTATACCCATAACACACACGCATGCATATGATAGTGTGATTAACAACAATGTATTAACAACATGCATTTTTACATTTTGTATTAGGGTGCTCCAGGGAAATAGAACCACTAGGATATATACATATCTTGAAATAGATTTATTACAAGGGATTGGCTCACATGATTTTAGAGGCTGGTAAGTCCCAAGATCTGTAAGATGAGTCAGTAAGCTAAAGACTTAGAAGAGCTGGTGGTGTAGTTCAGAGTCTGAAGGCCTGAAAACCTGAAGGAACAATGGTATATAGTTCCAGTGCAAATGTTAGCAGAATCAAGGACTAGGAAGAACAGTTTTTCAGTTTGGGTCTGAAAGCAAGATAAAGCTGATGTCTCAGATCTAAAGGAATCATACAGGAGAAATTATCTTTTCTTTGGGGAAGGTAAACTTTTCTGTTCTATTTAGCCCTTCGACTGATTGGATAATGTCCACCCTAAGGAGAGCAATCTGCTTTATTCATTCTACCTATCTACATGTTTATCTCATCCAAACACCTAGGATAATGTTTTACAGAAACATCTAGGATAATGTTTGACCAAACACCTGGGCACTCCTTGGCTCAATCAAGTTGACACATAAAATTAACCTTCACACATTGTAAACTTAAGAATGTCAGCTAGGTTTTGAGTGAATATATCTTAGGTTTCAACAATCTTATATTATACACAGCAAGTGTGTGCTGTTGTACCAGAATGCAATTACACTGTTAAAATTGTCTTCCTTGAAGGGTGCCTATATTTGTCACATAAGTATAAAACTTGTCTCTGTTCAAAGAACTTGATCACATATGTGGAAAAAAAAATCATGTTGTATATTTGTTCCTTAAATTAGTAGCAAATAAATGAATAATTATTAGTGATTAAATGAGTCATTTATTTATTAGTTTTTACCTTATAATATTCCTAATAGATTTCAGAGCAAGGTTTTTTATTTATCTATAATTTGTTATATATTACCTTTTTATGTTTAAACAGTAATTCATTTATTCATTAATTAAATATTGAGTAAAGTTTTTAAGTATTCAATCAGTAAAGGGCCAATTATTTACCCATAGCATCATTGATACTTAATGACATCTAATGCATATGTTGTATTCATTTTGGAAATTACACAGAAAAATCAGGCAGGAAAATTTCATTTCAATATTTTATCTCTACGTTTTAGAAGAATAACCACAGCTGGAATTCTCAGGGTAAAGTTTCATCTTGATTTTATTCTATGTATGTTAGTGTAAAACAAAAGATATGCTTTAATAAATAAGCACATATATTTTGGCTTTTTAGATGTGAATTAATATTATGAGCTCTGATTAGATGTCCCTTATTAACTATTCATTATTTAGTCTGTTGAACCAATGTCAATTAAACTGACATTCATTATTGAAAAAAAGACAGGCTAGGTGATCTAAGTCTCCTTCATATTTCTCCCATCTAGTGACACTCCTTAGTATCACTCACTGATCGCTTGCTGTAAATATTTATGTTATGATATTCCAGTGGCATATATAGTGTCTAACTAAGCAACCATACCATTTCATCAAAACTGATGCCAATCCTCACCTAATTTTTCTGTTAAAATATTACATCAAAAGACGATTGTTTCAGTGTTCTGGTTCAGTTTATGTGTGTTATATACATATTATCAATAAAAGGAATAATGAAACCAGGAGTTCCCATTAAGCCCTTTTGTATCCTTCTTAGCTACCAATTTCCTATAAACCAATTTCCTATGTCCCAAGTCATGTGGCATTCAATCTTATTTTCATAGGTGGAAGATGTCTCTTCAATTTCACCTTGTGTTTCACTAAATTCATACTGAAAGAATTGTGTTCCCTCTCAGTGTCTAATCTTTTATTTACTGGCACATCCTATTTCTAGGGTTTTACACCAAACCAAATAGGTGGTATACTTAGAAATTATAGATTTCAGAAACCCAAAAATAAGGGCTAGCAGGGAATAAATTATTTTAATAAATTAAATGTACATTTACTTGAAATGAATTATGATTGTGTGGAGAGTTCTCAAACATGTGTTCTTGGGGTGCCTGGGTGGCTCAGTCAGTTAAGTGTCTGACTTCAAGTAATGATCTCACGATTCATGGGTTTGAACACCGCACTGGGCTCTGTGCTGACAGTTCAGAGCCTGGAGCCAGCTTTGGATCTGTGTCTCCCTCTCTCTGCCCCTTCTCTGATTGCACTCTGTCTCTCAAAAATAAATAATAAACATCAAACAACAACAACATGTGTTTCTTAAGTATCACACTAGGAAAACTTCTATAATAAGCCAATCTCAGAAAGAATGAGACCAGAGGAGTCTCAAGGGATGACACTAGGGGCAGATATAGTTATGTGGCATGAATAGGGAAAGAGTGAGCTTTTCCATACATTCTACCCCTCTGTTTATGTCCCTTGCATTTCCATTATATAGTACAACTCTGGGGTTGGGGGTGGGGAGGTGGATAATGTTTCATTTTTAAGAAATACAATGAAAACACTGTATTTAAAACTGATATTATATATATATCTCCATATGTATACCATTCCCATTGCTTTTGTTCTTTTGTGTGGATCCATATTTCCAATTGGTATCTTTTTCCTTTGGCCTAGAAGGTTCATTTTAACATATCTGACAGCAAATGAATCATTTGGGCATAAAGGGAAAATTAGATGTATAGTATCACAAGGTTCTCTTATTATAGAAGACATGAGGTAATATGATTTGATGGTGGATATGTTCAAGCTGGAAATAACCCCCTAAATAACTAATAACATTTTTAAAAAGGCTAAAGAGTTGTAGCTAATAAGTTAAGGATGGAGTTAACTCAAAATGGTATAAGACCTAAATGAGAAACATAAAAGTATAAATCTCATAGAAGATAACATAGGAGAAAAGCTAGAAGACCTTGGATATAGCAATGACTTTTTAGTTACAACAGCATAGGCATATTCCATGAAATAAATAATTGATAAAATGGACTTCATTAAAATTAAAAACTGTGCTCTTCAAAAGACACTGTCAAGAGAATGAGAAAACAAACCACAGACAAGGAGAGATATTTGCAAAACACATATCTGATAAAGGAATTGTATCCAAATATTCAAAGAACTCTTAAAAGTCAACAGTAAGAAAACAACCTAATTAAAAATGGGCAAAATATCTGAAAAGATATCCCACCGAAGAAGATAAACAGATGGAAAATCAGCATATAAGAAAAGATGTTCAAATAATCCAAAAGGAAGAAGAAAACGATAAGTAATCAGACAGCAGAAAGGACAAATGCAAAAAATAGCTAGATAATAGATTCACATCTAAGTACATTAATGATCACACTAAATATAAATTGTCAAAACATTACAGTTCAAAGGTAGAGATTGTCATCGTTGCATCAGTAGGCAAGGAATAATTATACGCTGCCTATAAAATTCACTTTAAATATAAATATACAAATAGATCAAAAATTAAACAATAGAAAAATATATCACATGGTAACATTAATTAAAGAAAAAAGCTAGACTAGCAATATTGTAAGCAGGAGTTAGAGATCTCCAGAGAAAGAATGAGGAGATGTAACGTTCTTGACATTAAGTAATTTTAGGCTCCTAACTGATTCTCCACCCCACCCCAACTATGCCCTACTATGCTCCACTAGCTCCTGCAGAACTTCCCTAGGAGGTGTCAGAATCACAAAGAAATGCAAAACCCCAATGGTTAAAGACTTTAAAGGAACAGAGGGAATGTAAAATCTAATGTCTCTACCAGACCAGGAAATAGCCTAACTACATCAGAGACAATAAATCAGTGGTAAAATTCCCAGTACTGTTTCCAGAGTAAGCAAGACAATAATGAGCTCAAGACGTCATCCAATTTATGCCAGCTCTCGGAGCATGCCCATAGCCCCTTCTCTTTGTCTGATAGTTACCTCTGCTTTAAATTTTTTCTTTAATGTTTTTGCTTATTTTTGGGAGAGAGAGAGAGAGGCAGAGCATTAGCAAGGGAGGGGCGGAGAGAGAGGAAGACACAAAATCCAAAGCAGGCTCCAGGCTCCAAGCAGTCAACACAGACAGACCCCGATCGGGCCTCGAACACAGGAGCCATGAGATCATGGGCAGAAGTCTGAAGCCCAACCGACTGAGCCACCCAGGTGCCCCTCCTCTGCTTTATTACAATGCTAAATATTTGCTCAAGGAGGAGCACAAGTTTCATTAACATAACGTAGGATACCCATACAGGCATGTGTTCTAGGTATGGCCGCACAACTTTATGCCTGCCTTTATATGCAATGGCAAAATTTCCTTTCTGAATATTCATTCTGAACCTAACTAAAATGAACCCACTCACCCCCTCAGAGAGTCAGGGTTTGGCTTTGGGGATTTTTTTCAAGAGATCTCCTTATTTGCTGCAAACAGTTTCTTTTGTGTGACAACTCTACCTGGTCCTAGTCTCTACCTGTAACTCACCAAGAAGCAAACTCATGTTAGTTCAGTTACAATTCACTATAAGAGAAAACTGATTTTAGGGTAAAACATATTTACTGTAGATAAAGAAAGTAATTTCAAAATGATAAAGGGGTCAATCCATCAAGAGGGAAGAGCAGTCCTAAACATTCAAGTGTCTATAAATGATGCTTCCAGATATATAAAATGAAAAGAGAGAGGGAGAGAAAGAAAGATACATATTATAAGGAAATGGCTCACAACATTATGGAGACTAAGTCTCAGAATCTGCAGTTGGGAAGCTGGAGACCCAGGAGAGGCTTGAGACCTGAGAAGAGCCTGTTTTTCAATTTCAGTCTGAAGGCAGGTAAGGACCTGTATCCCAGCTCAAGTGGTCAAGCAGGAGGATTTCCCTCTTACTCAGCCTCTTTGTTCTATTTAGTTCTTCAATTGTATGGGGCCAGCCACACTGGGGAGAACATTCTGCTTTACTTAGTTTACTGATTCAAATGTTAATCTCATCTAGAAACATCTTCACCGAGGAACCCGGAATAACATTTGAACATATGTCTGTGTTGCCCAGTCAAGTAGACACATAACATTAACCATCACATGTACCATCAGCTAATAAATGTTCACCCTTTCTACAAACAAGCCTCAGATGCAATCAGCAAAATAGCACACAGGTTCTCAAGTTTACTTTTGATCAAGAATTTTCCATCAGTAAATAACCCTATTTAAGAAGAAAACCACTGGCCTGAGAATGAGCAGAAAGGCATATGAGCATAGTAAAAGCTGGTAAAGAAGTTTAACAGGGAGGCCTAGAGAAGGAGAATAAAAATACTAATGGAAAAATAGCTGAATAATGAAGAAAGAAAGAAAGAAAAGATAGAAGAATGTAATTAAGGTAAACATTGAGCAAGGGGAAAGAAAGAAAGTGTATTTCTTAGTTTCTTAGTCTATTTGTCATCAATCTGCATGAAGAAACATAGATTTAGAAAGTTGACACAAATCTCTGAGAGGAAGAACACGGTACAGAAAAAATAAAACCTTCAAGAAGAGTTAGTTTTAACAATTCACCTCATAAGTAATGAGAAGAGCTTCCTAGAAAAGTCTCATGAAATGAGAACCTTGTTTAATTCCAGAGATAAATTAAAGGAGTATAATTGTCCAAATACAAAGCTCTCAAAGTAAAGTATCTATTGTTTTAGAGGAGTACAAACATTTGTTTTTTAAGAGCCTACAGTTAGTTTTGATCAAACAATAACAAATCAACAAGATTTTAGAAAAAGAAAAACTCAATGATTTAACTGTCCATGACAAATTTAAGATAACTAATTCTCCTATTATAATGATATAAGTTGTTTTTTTTTAGAAATTAACATCTACATTTAGAATGTTTACTATGTATCATAAGATTTGAAAGGATGGTTTTACTGTGCTTTTTCATTTCAGTATAAAGAATTTTAGATGATACAGCATATTGATCAATACAGGCTATCAGTAAAACTCAGGGAGCCATCAAAATAGGCCTTTTGAAATTAAAATGCAATCATTGTTTTATAGGTGGAAACAGGAATGAAAAAATTCTCATATAAAAGAAGTTTATAAAAACTTCATTAAAAGAAGTTTTGTTATTCAAAACTATGTGTATTTAAGTATGAAAATAAGTGGTAAACAAATACTTCAAAAACTTTTCATGATTAAAAAAATTTTTTTTAATGTTTATATCTTTGAGAGAGAGAGGGAGGCAGACTGCAAATAGGGAAGGGACAGGGAGAAAGGGAGAGACAGATTTCGAAGCAGGCTCCAGGCTCTGAGCTGCCAGCACAGACCCCTGATGACCCATCAACTGTGGAATCATGACCTCAGCCAAAGTTGGGCACTTAACCGACTGGGCCACTCAGGCGCCCCAAAAACTTATTCATAATTTAACAGATAAGACAAATGAAAGAAGAATGGAGAGAAAATGGTGGAGCAAGACAAGAAACGTACACAATAATAACCACATTGCGGTTATTAAAAGACTTATTAAAAGACTAATCCCAGAAGAGTTAAGGACTCAGGTAATTAAATGATGCAAAGATGTAATAATGGGATTGGAGGAGTCAGTAGGAAAATGTGAGGGCATTCAGAATATTTTTCGAAGAGCAAAAGGAAAAACTCCATTTAAAATAGTAGCATATAGGAGTACCTGGGTGGCTCAGTCTTTTAAGCCTAGAACTCAGGTTCTGCTCAGGTGATGATCTCAGGTTTGGTGGGTTCAACCCCTCATAGGGCTCTGTGCTGACGGTGTGGAACCTCTTTGGGATTCTCTCCCTCTCTCTGTCCCTCTCCTGTTCACTTTCTCTCTCTCTCTCTCTCTCTCTCTCTCTCTCTCTCTCTCTCTCTCTCTCAAAAAGAAAAAAAAAAGGAAAATGAAAAAAAATAACATGGTAGTATATAATACAAATAATAAAGAGATGAATTTTATGAACTTGAGTCAAGAGACTGTCTTTTCAGAATCATTAATAAACTGGATAGAATTCAAATAAGACAATACTTTGTTTATAGAGAAACTTGATTTGAGGACCATTTGCAATACCTATGAAAAGAGAATCACGTGACTTTTATTGTTGTCATTACTCTTATTAGAAAACATGAAGGGATTTGAAAATGTTGCTTACTTTGTATGGGCAAAAAAGCTCAGTCATCCAACTAAATTGTGTGAGTAAACATACATTTTATAAACATTCTTCAAGTAAACTTTATTTTATCCCACCCTTTAATTGCCAAGACAGGGCACGAGGAGGACAACAAAGAAATTATTCAATATTTAGTTATAATAATAATCCTAAAATGATTTCTTATTTAGAAGATACATGACAATGGATATGAAATGAGGATGGAAATGTCAGATACATGATTGTAAGTTTTTAGAAGAAATAGAAAAGAGAAAACAAATGTAAAGTGATTATTACCTGCATTTACTAAGGCAGCTAAAAAAGGTATGATGTTGGATAGGAAAGTTTTGTTTCTTTTGGGAAATTCTAATAGAAATTGAAGTAAGAAAAAAAAGTATCCTGAATGTCAAGGCAGTATTAAGAATTTCTCTTTCTGTCTATACAGATTGCCTGCTTAGTGTATCTGTGCACTTGAAATAAGACTACTCAACTACTACTTAGACTTTGTATCCTGGACAGCAGTAAATTCATGATAAGATGAAATATTGGTTTCTATTTGCTTAATCTGTTATGAAAATGCCAATTTCATGTAAATGCTGCTAATCAGAAAAAGTATATTCCATATATCAATTGGAGAAGATGTTTTAACTTCATGCATATAATTCAGGTAGAGTTTAGAAAGCACTTCTTGATTAAGTAGTCATTTTATTAAAAAAAAACAGAAAGTAAGATCTCAAAATAGTTATTTGTTTAATGCTTTAAAAGATTTTATTGAGAGGGATACTCTAAGCAGATTCACCAGTTTAATTTTTAAGGCAATTAAAAAAACAAAATTAAAATTTTATGCTTTCAAATAGCCATCATACTTACTGAATGGAGGAATTACAGAAAATTGATTGCATATTTAACCATAATCTCATTATGTTAGAATACTATAGCACATCAGTGCCTAGACTTTATCTGCTCATAAATGAATCATGTCCAGGTGAGGCCAGCTTTATGAGCATGTGACCTACACAATTGCTTGAAACCCCATGCGAGTCTGGGCCACATATTTGGGTTCTTACTGTGCTATCACTATTTTGAAGTTCTTAATAACTTTGGAACAAAGGGCTTTGCATTTTCCTGTTGCACTGAGCCCTGCAAATTACACAGCTGATCCTGACTCTGGGCCACAAATACTTCCTTCATTTATTTTAGGGAGTCCTAGGGTAACAGTTCCTCCTGTGTGCTGTCTCTGTGACTTTTGCTTTTCCATGGAAACACAAATGGCAATAGGAAGGTTACTGTTGCTTTCTGCTGCTCCTGACATCAGTTTTCAACGCTCTGGGTGCCTGAGGCTTGTCTGTTGACCTGGAATGGAAAGAATGACTCCTTGCATATGCCACTTGTATTCCAAAGCAGAGTCTCAGAAAATTGCTGACCAAAGCTGTGCCTTTGGGTTTATCATTCCCTTTGTTACTCTTGGGGAGTCTGGGCAGTAATGTGGCTTCAGTCATAATTCCTCCGCTACCTTGCTGGCTACTCTTGCCTTTCACTATTCCTCATAATTGTCTTCCTTATCTTTTCTTTGTTCTCTTAGTGTGTCACTTTTATTTTTTTGCTTCCTCTTCTTTACCGTAGCATCTTCTTACCTTTTATCTTGAACCAGACCCCTTCATTTTACTTCCAGGAGAAAAACAAAACAAAACAGAAAAAAAACAGGCAAGCAAAATAACAACTCAAAACCACCAAAGCATATAAACTCATGTGTGGTAGACATTTAGACATGGAAGAAAGTTGCTCCAATCTTAAAAAATACTCAAGGCCCAATTCAGTCACAGAAAAGTTACTTTGTAACAGAACCACCCATGGAATTTTAAGTGTTTCCTAGATAAACATAAACCAGTATTTAAAAGGGGGTGTGTCCTTTTTCAAAAATATTTATGTCAGAAACTGTTCACTTTTTATATGACAACTTATTGGTACCAAGCAACAAAGGTCACTCAAGTAAGCTCATGTTCACCTTAACAAAAATGATCATATGCTGTATTCATTTGCTAGGACTACTATAACAAAGTATCACAAACTGGGGCACCTGGGTGGCTCAGTTGGTTGAGCATCCAACTTCGGCTCAGGTCATGATCTCACGGCTTGTGAGTTCGAGCCCCATGTTGGGTTCTATGCTGACAGCTTGGAGCCTGGAGCCTGCTGTGGATTCTGTGTCTCCCTTTCTCTCTGCCCCTCCCCCGCTCACACTCTGTCTCTCAAAAATAAACATTAAAAAAATTTGTTTTAAAGAAATCACTAGTAGAAAAACCATAGGTTCACAAATATAAAGTGAAATATTTTATATTTAATAGCATCCAATTCATAATTTGGGTTCTGAGAAATTGGATATAACTATATTGAGGCAAGAATATCTCTTTCATAAGTTTTATTACATTTAGGTAATTTTATCAATGAAATAATGTTTATCTTTTATGATGTTAAAGTGAGTATGTTGGATGTGTGGGAATATGTTCAGAATTTAAAAAAATATGTCAAAGATTTTAAATAAGATACATGATATATCTCTTGAAGAAATATTTTATAAATGGCAAAAATGGGTGAAAACCAAAATTAATAAAAATCAAATATCAATCCAGAGAGGTTCAAAATGTAATAGGGAGAAAGCCTATAAACCAAACAAGAACAAAAGTAGCACTTAGCATTCTTATAGTCTTTTGTTTTGTTTTGTTTTGTTTTGTTTTGTTTTGTTTTTAAAGCGTTCTTATATTCTGAGAAAGGGCGCTAGGGAAGAAAATGATTTAAGAAATAAAACAAGACTATTGCCATCAAAGCCAACTGAGAAACTCAAGATTAGACAGAAATTCTTTTCAAAAGCAAAATCAGTTAAGATGGAATAGGGTAGAGTTGCAAACTCACATAGCCTCTGGCCACAAATTTTATTTTATTTTATTTTGACTCATTGAAAATCAATGGCTTAAAACAATTACATCATAGCTATCAGTTAAAAGTGAAGTAATTTCACATGAAACAGGAAGAAGAATCAAAACTATCACATTTTCGTTATTGATACTGTAAAAGGAGAATGTCAATCATAAGTTTTTTAGAAAAAGTGGCCAGAGGAATATTTCCATTGCACTGCAAGAATTTTTAGAGTTCAGTGTCTTGACGTGGTTGAACATGGGATCCTAGACACTTGGAAACTTGTTTTATGGTTGAAGACCCCACAGTATAGCCATGGAATCTTTTGCTTTACAGTCATTTCCCTACATAGGATACCATCTTAGTCTAAATAGTCTATAGTATTTTGTCTCTATAGATCTGAGGACAGCTGATAGGAACAATGCCTATTGAAACCTGACATAATATTAGATATAACTCAGATCTGGAAATGACCAAAGTCAGAATATAAAAATGGAAGTAAATGGACATTATCTAATAGATAAATAAATAAGTAAACAATTAAAAACATATTTAGAAGCTTGTGTAGATTTGTATATCATAAAGTTAGCTTTATTCTTATCAGAAACTAATCAGAACACTCTGAAATTATACTTGAGAAATCCAATCACTTTTCCAAAACTCAAAGAAGATAATGTGAATTATAGAGCCTCTTCTATCCTGTGATACACATAGTTTTATCTATTTATTTACAGATTTGAGTATAAATCTAACATGAGACCACTATTATTTCTAAGATTTTACAATCAAAAAATTTCAGCTACATTTTTAAGAAAGCTATGGAATAATAAAAGAGGTTTAGGGACAAGAAAAAATAGCAGAACTGAAAACAAGGAACTAATTTAATCCCAAATCAACACAAGCCAACTTATTGTAACTTTCAATTGTGATACGTTTTTATTTTATATTTCCAATATAACTTTGAAAGAAACTATGAAAAATGGCTTCTATGAGGAATTTATTTTAAAGATATTTCAGAAAACTATGCTGAATCAATTCACTCCTCTTAAAGTAGAATCCAAGGAAGTCTGCAGGTTAACAAGTTCCCCAGTGATTCCTATGCACACTGAAATTTGAGAAATTTGAAACTTTTTCCAGACCTGTGGCCTTTATCCAGAAGTCAGGCATCTGTGTGTGTTTCTGATCTCTTAACCTTTTTTGCAGGCCATCTTTCCCCACAGTCCACTTAAATCTTGAGCATGGTCCTTCTTTGTCTTCCTCTTGTTTACAGACATAATTGTTTGAGTTATAGATTATGCTATTTATAGACTATTATTAGCATTCCCATTCCACTGTGACTGGACCTTTTTCTTGACCTTTGTGATTGCTTGTGCAGACCAATATTGTATTACAGTAATTTAGAACAGAATGTGGTTTGGCATTGTACTTGAAAATGCTAATGGGGGCACCTGGGTGGTTCGGTTGGTTAAACATCGGACTCTAGATTTCAGCTCAGGTCATGATCTCACAGTTTGTGAGATTGAACCCTGTGTAGGGCTCTGCGCTGACAACCTGGAGCCTGCTTGGGATTCTCTTTCTCCTTCTCTCTCTGCCCCTCCCCACCCCCCAAATAAACATTAAAAAATGCTAATAATATTTAATAGGCTTAATAAATAATAATTAATATTATTTTATTTAAATTTCAATTTCCAATATGAAGTTATAATTTAGAGCTTTGAACCTACTGTGATTTAAACTATTGCAACTTAATTTTTATTTGATTCTGAAGTAAATTTAAAATTTGAATGCTTTAATGCAACCACAGCACTAATCTATAAGAATCTATGACCCCTACATATGATGTTGAATAGCTAATATTTCAGTTTTGCAAAAAGAAAAATTTGTCTATTAAGTATAAAACATTAACACATGACCGCTAGGTTTTTCCTTTTTTTCTTTCACTTCTGGTGTATCACAAATATTACCCACTCAAAATTTGTTGGGATTTAAATATCAAATAGTTTTAGATTGTCTCAAAATTCTGATATTATCTCAGACTTTTAGAAATTTCGGCTATTATTTAAAAGATATACATGTAGTCCTCCCAGTATTCAATAAGTTTAAATGTTATGAGATTTCTATGCTATTTTATTTTGATATTTATTTCTTTTCTTAAATTTAAAATGGATTGAATCACACCTATTCATAGAACTAAGAATTAGTGAACTTGCTTTCCAGTACAGTGATGCTATTGCTTCTAGATGCAATAATAAATGTTATCATTGAAAGCCTATAGGCTCATTGATTTGTTTTTTATTTTCTGATAAGTGAGCAGGTAGTGTGAATATACCACACATTCCTTTGACCTCACTCACTTTGACCTCACTTTGACACAAAGCAAATAGTATATTCTCCTTATATTAGTTTAGAAATCTAACTCTAAATGTAGGATGTCAACTCTATTCTAATAAAATAGATAACAAGTTGAACCTAAAGTTGATCAGATTTAAAACAAAGATCAGATTTATTCTCATTTTTTGAAAACTGGCATAAAAGTCTGATCTATTTTCCTGTCATTTTATATCCTCGCTTTCTTTATTTATTTTTTATTTTTTTTTTTAAATTTTTTTTTTCAACGTTTATTTATTTTTGGGATAGAGAGAGACAGAGCATGAACGGGGGAGGGGCAGAGAGAGAGGAAGACACAGAATGGGAAACAGGCTCCAGGCTCTGAGCCATCAGCCCAGAGCCGGACGCGGGGCTCGAACTCACGGACCGCGAGATCGTGACCTGGCTGAAGTCGGACGCTTAACCGACTGCGCCACCCAGGCGCCCCTATCCTCGCTTTCTTTAAAATTTGTTTTTTGATTTTGAGAGAGAGAGTGTGTGGTGGGGGAGTTAGAAAGGAGCAGAGAGACAGGGAGACACAGAATCTGAAGCAGGCTGCAGGTTCTGAGCTGTCAGTACAGAGCCTGATGTGGGGCTTAAACTCATGAACCATGAGATTATGATCTGAGCAGAGGTCGGAGGCTTAACTGACTGAGACACTTAGGCACCCCAAGATATCCTTGGCTTTCTTTTGAAGCCAATAATTCAAATTAAATTTCCACATTCCCAATCTAGCTTTGTCCCTAACTGATGGAAAATGAGTTTGGTTCCTTACCATTGATGTCAAAGAAGAAATCATATGGGTTCTTCATCTATCACTACACTCATCCTCATGCATCTCCCTACCTATATCAATACTCACAATCAGTGTATGTATACACCTTATCTAGTCTATAGCCATAAATTAAATCAGTTAGGATATGTATACAGCTTATCTAGTCTATAGCCATAAATGAAATCAGTTAGGAATGCACACACATGTGTAGTTGGTAAAATACTAAAATTTTCTCATAATAATATCATGCTGTTTTAGAAGGTGTTCATGGCATACTACCTTTGTCGTTTCTAATACTTCAGCATTATATCTTTTAAATGAGAAAATTTTGAATATTAAAGTTCGACTCAAGCTAAGTTTAAAACACCAATTGTAGGAATATTTAATAAACTCATGAGTGCATTTTTATTCTCTTTAAACAAAATAGTCCAAGAGGGTGTAAATATATTTAACTGTCCATGTTGGTCTACATTATGCATAATGCAAAAATGCCAAAAATATTAGAGTATTAATAATTAAATCTCTTTAAAATGAGTTTTTACCAGTCGGAATAAGTGTCAAATTGTTCTTACTCTTTTGCTTTAATTTTAGCTCAGGGGAGGTGTTTTTTTTTTGTTTTGGCTTTTTTTTTTTTTTTCTTTTTTCCCCAATGTCCTAGTGGTAGAGGATATGAAGAGTTTATCAGGATGGTAGCCATTTATGAGTAGAGCTTTTGAGAGGAATCTAGATTAAAAAGGAATAAGCAGAGGGAAAGCTTTTACAATCCTGCTAGAAAACCATGATTTAGTGAAATGAGGTTCCTGGAATTTAAAGATCAGATAAAAATAGAAGCTGCCTGTCAGCTCCTTTTAGCCACAGTGCTAATCAGGCAGGTGGGCCACACTCCAGCTGGGTTGGTCTGTCCCCTCAGGACCTATTTGCAACCTGCCGTACACAGGTCTTTTTAAGCATCAGTTGAAATCATATCCCTGTGCAGTCACACAGCATCACCTGTCTGCATGTATCGATATATTTTTCTCTATGATAATGAAATCAACAACATATGTTTTAAGTTAATTAAATTGTTTTATTAGTTTGTTGGACTTTGTTACTGAGATAAATTTTCTCTCCCTTTAATGTTGGAAAATATTTCTGATGTACAAAAATGTATAAAAATAATAAAACTCTTTGAATCCAGCATCAAAGTAAGAAATAAGATATTATAAATATTGATTAAGCTCCTCTGTGCCTCTCTCGAATCATATTCTTTACCTGGCTACCTCTTCAAAAGAAAATGTTTTCTTGATTTTGTGTTAAGCACTCTTATAATATTATTTAGAAGTTTAACATATATGGATATTTTGACAATACATAATAGTGAGTCAGCATGTTACAAAAGTATATGATTGTAGCATTTTATTTTTTCATAGTGATTCCTATAGCTGCAATTTATTTATTTCCTCTATGATTAATGCTTCACTTATAAGTATGTCAAATTCACTATATGAAGGATAGTTTGTTTCACATATTTTTTTAAATTACAAACAGTGCTGCTAGGATCATTCATACACATTTTCACAAGTGCGAATATGCAGAAAGTGGGATACATTATCAAAAGTGGATTTGTTATCTCCTAGGATATCTGCATATTCAAGTGTAGCTGATATGCACAAACAACTGTAAAACCAATTTTCTTAAAAAATATTTCTGATCTAGTGAAAATCATCTGCAATGATTCTGATTTCTTCTATGGACCTCTTCATGTTTGTGTCCTAGTTCTCCAATTCCCTTCATCTTGGTGCTGTTCAACTTGTTAACTGGTTAGGTTACTTTGAACTGTCCTACTCATTTAAAAGAATATTTAAGAGGATCCATTACTTTTCTTGTCTTTTTTCTTATCTTTTATTTATTTATTTTGAGCAAGAGAGTGTACAAGCAAGGAAGGGGCAGAGAGAGAGGGAGAGATAGAGAATCCAAGCGGCCTGGAGCCTGATGTGGGGCTCGATCCCATGCCCCTGGAATAATGACTTAAGCCAAAATCAAGAGTTGAACACTTAACTGACAGCCACCCAGTCTCCCCCATTACCTTTCTTATGTATTCATGATTCTCTATAGCTCCCTAAGTATTTTTCATCTCTGCAATTTATATTCATCTCTGCATATATTCCAGTATATGAAATTTGGGGCAGCAAAGTTACTCTATTATTCCTTCCACTGACATTTACATGTGCTTTATAAATTTGGATTCTGTGATTGTGTTCTGTTTATTTATGTCTTCTGGAAACTTGGGAACCATCAGCCAAAGGCACAAATTTCCAGAGATGAAAACTTCTCTGCTGTAAAGGATCTTAAGGCATTACCAAAGTAGAAATATTTTATTTCTTGAATTTTTATGGTTATAACAGTATGCATTTGCACTCCAAATCCTTATGAGGACATGCCAATGATTATAGATACTAAGGAAAATATATTTGCCCCAAGTAAAGCTCAGGGTAGAAATCAAACATTCTTATGTTACCTCCATTTTCCCAAAAAGTTATTTTATTTACTTGTTTGTTTATATCATTTTATGTTTTTTTTTTTTTCACCAAAATCAGTGTACTCTGTGGTTCCTGGGTGGATCAGTTCGTTAAGTGTCCAACTTCAGCTCAAGTCATGATCTCACGGCTCATAAATTTGAGCCCCTTGTGGGGCTCTGTGGTGACAGCTGCGAGCCTGCTTCATATTCTGTCCCCGCCCTCTCTCTCTGCCCCTCCCCTGTTCGCACACTGTCTCTCTCGCTCTCAAAAAAAAAAAATAATAATAACAATATAAATAATAAAATAAATAAATAAATAAACATTTAAAAAAAAAACCACAGTGTACTCTTTAATCCTCATCCCCTATCCCCCATCCTACCACTTAACTCTTCTCTGGTAACTATCAGTCTATTCTCCATAGTTAAGAGTCAGTTTCTTGGTTTGATCCTTGCCTTTTTCCCCCCCTTTGCTTGTTTGTTTTGTTTAATAAATTTCACATATTAGTGTGATCATATGCTATTTGTCTTTCTCTGACTGACTTATTTCAGTTAGCATTATACTCCTTAGCTCTATCCATATTGTTGCAAATGGCAAGATTTCATTCTTTTATTAAGGCTGTGATATATATGTATACATATACATATGCATATATGTATTTGTATGTACTTATACATATATGGCTGTAGTATATATGTAAGTGTGAGTGTGTGTGTGTGTGTGTGTGTGTGTGTGTGTGTGTGTATCACATCTTCTTTGCCCATTCATCTATGCCTGAACATTTGGGTTGCTTCCATAATTTGCCTATTGTAAATAATGCTGTTATAACATTAGGATGCATGTATACCTCTTGAAGTAGTGTTTTTATATTCTTTGCATAAATACCCAGTAGTTCCATGATTGGATCGTAGGGTAGTTCTACTGTTAATTTTTTGAGAAACTCCATGCTGTTTTCCACAGTGGCTGAATCAATTTGCATTCCTACCAACAGTGCAAGAAGGTTCCTTTGTCTCCACAACCTTGCCAATACTTGTTTCTTGTGTTTTTGATTTTAGCCATTCTGACAAGTGAGGTGATATCACATTGTAGTTCTGATTTGCATTTCCCTCATGATGAGTGATGTTGAGCATCTTATCACGTGTCTGTTGTCCATCTGTATGTCTTTTTTGGAGAAATATCTGTTCATGTCTTCTGCCCATTTTTTAAATTGGATTATTTGTTTTTTGGATATTGAGTTATATCAGTTCTTCATATATCTTGGATACAAGCCCTTTATCAGATATGCCATTTGCAAATATCTTCTCCAATTCATTAGGTTGCCTTTTCATTTTATTGATTATTTCCTTTACTGTGCAGAAGATTTTTATTTTGATGCAGTTCCAGTAGTTTGTTTTTGCTTTATTTACTTTGCCTCAGGAGACATATCTAGAAAAATGTCGCTATGGCCTATGTCACAGAGATTACTGCCTGTTTTCAAGGGTTTTTAATGGTTTAAGGTATCACACTTAGGTATATAATCCATTTTGAGTTTGTTTTTGTGTATGGTGATAGAAAGTGGTCCAGATCCATTCTTTTGCAGGCAGCTGTCCAGTTTTCCAAACATCATTTGTTGAAGAGTCTTTTTCTCATTGGATATTCATTCCTCCTTTGTAGAAGATTAACTGACCATGTAATTGTGGGTTTATTTCTGGGTTTTGTGTTATATTCTATCGAACTGTGTGTCTATTTTTAGGCCAGTACCATTCTATTTTAACTACTACCACTTTGTAATGTAACTTGAAATCTGGAATTGTGATACCTCCAGTTTTGTTCTTCAAGTTTGCCTTGGCTATTTGGGGTCTTTTGTGGTTCTATACAAATTTTAGGACTGCTTGTTCTAGCTCTGTGAAAAAATGTTGTTGGTATTTTGATAGGGATTGCATTAAATGTGTAGATTGACTTGGGTAGTATAGATATTTCAACAATATTTGTTTTTCCAACCCATTTGCATAGAATATCTTTCTGTTTCTTTGCATCATTCTGAATTTCTTTCATCAGTTTTTATATTTTCAGAGCAGAGTTTTTTCACCTTTTTGGTTAAGTTTATTACTGGATATTCTGTGGTTTTGGGTGCAATTGTAAGTGGGATTGCTTTCTTAATTTCACTTTTTGCTGCTTCATTATTAGTGTAGGCAGCAGATTTCTGTACATTGATTTTGTATGCTGTGGCTTTATTGCATTTATGTATCAGTTCTGATACATAGTTTTTAGTTTTTAGGTGGAATCTTTAGGCTTTTCTAAAGATAGTATTTTGTCATCTGAAAATAGTGAGAGATTTACTTCCTCCTTACTGGTTAGGATTCTTTTTATTTTCTTATGTTGTCTAACTTCTGTGGCTGAGACTTCCAGTACCCTGTTGAATAAACATGGTAAGACTGGACATCCTGGTCTTGTTCCTGACCTTAAGGGAAAGCTCCCAGTTTTTCACCATTGAATGTGATGTTGGCTGTGGGGTTTTCATATAAAACCTTGATTATGTGGAGGTATTTTCTCTTTAGAACTACTTCACAGAGGGTTTTTATCATGAATGGATATTGTACTTTGTCAAATGCTTTTTCTGCATCTATTGAAATGATCATATAGTTTCTATCCTTTCTTTTATTGGTGTGACATATCACATTGATTGTTTTGCAAATATTGAACCACCTTTGCTTTCCTAGGAATAAATCCCACTTGATCATGGTATATGATTTTTAAAAATATATTGTTGGATTTAGTTTGCTAACATTTTGTTGAGGATTTTTAGCATTTATACTCATGAGAGATATTGGCCTAAAGTTATCTTTTGTGCTGGTGTCTGGTTTTGGTATTGGGGTGATACTGACCTCATACAATTAATTTGGAAATTTCCCTTCTCTCATATGCCAAAGAAATTATTTAAAAAAATTTGTATGTATGTAACTTTCCTATTTAAATTCCATACAAAACAATTAATACATATTCTTTAAGTGCCTGTTATCATCTGGTGAAATGAATTGTATATTTTATTTTTATTTATATCTACTTATAGATGCATGTATGAATGTATGTATGTTTGTATCTATCATCTATCTATCTATCTATCTATCTATCTATCTATCTATCTATCATCTATCTACCTTCCACCTACCTATTATCTATCAATTATCTATCTATCAATTATCTATCTATCTATCTATCTATCTATCTATCTATCATCTATCATATATCTATCATCTATCTGTATATCTATCTATCTACCTATTATCTATCTATCTATCTATCTATCTATCATGTATCATCATCTGACATTTCTCTATTCCTTTTCATCCTCATTCTCTACTTAACTCTTTTCCTTATTGTCAACTATTTTATTTGTTTGATGACTGATTTTTTTTGTATGCATTCCTATAAAAATGCATTTTCTTGTGTTTTTGTGTTTTGAATTCACATAAATAGTGTTGGTTTTGTTTTCACGCCATTAATTAATTTTTCACTCAGTGCTTTGTTTTTAACATTTTTCCATGTTACTTGATTATTGCTTCTAATTGTTGAATTCTTAATATTTACAAACCAGTTTTTCTAGTCATGACCACATCAGTTGCCTCCAGTATATTTTACCACAAACAATGTTGTGATGGTCATCCTCCCTCCCTGCTGCTCCTTGTGGAACTTAGGAGAATTTCTAAGCTTTTGTAATAGATTGCTTGCAGGAGGTTGTTCCTATTTTATTTCTCTGGTTTTATGCAAACAGCAGTGTATCTTTTTATAATTATATATGTTTTTGAAAATAATCTCATATACAAAAAACTTTATTTCTTATACATCTATTGGAATCTATCTACAAAGGTTTTGGGGTCTGGGTATTTGGAAAGAAGTTTTCTGTGGCCATTTTGGGCATTTTTTGTTTTGTTTTAATGTATGGTTTTCAAAATTGACTTACCTATGCACATCTTCTTTTTCTTCTTGTACCATTTTGTCATTTTTATTTTTTTCAGAATTGTATCATTTACATCTAAGATCATTAGGTGAGATTTATTAGAATGTAATGTTTGTCCTGTACATTAAATCACTGTTGTCTGTATTTCCATTTTTTTTTACATGCCACATTTTGTTTACTCTGACATTCTACCTTTTATTTTTTAATTCAGTCTTGAAGAAGGTTTGTCTAGGAGATCTTATTAATCTTAACAAAAAGAAAATATCAATTGAAATTGTATTTCAATTCTTCATTTCTTTTTGTTCTATATTTCCTTGATATCTGTTTTTTCTTGTTTCTTTATGTTTATGTTGTTACTACTTTTTAACTTCTGAAGTTGAATTCATGGTTTGTACTTTATAACCTTTCTTGTTTCCTGATAATTAAAGCTATAAAATTTCCCACAAATATTGCTTTTCCAGAACTCCATGTTTTTTGTCATACAGCACTTTCTGTAGCTCCCATCTTAATATTTCAGAATTACTGTATGGTTTTCTTTTTAATCAAAGGATTACTTAGTAGTCTCATATTTATATTCTAGCTATAGGGTGCTAATTTCAGCATTCTTGTGATATTATTCTAATATTATTGATTATCTGATTAATTATGTAAAATTTTCTTATTTTATATTATTCTTATATTATTAAATGTTATTATTAATATAATATTGTTATTAATAACTATATTGTTCTTATTAAAATATTCTGATAACTCATAAATTAATTATTTTAATTTCAGGTGTACAACATAGAGATTTAATATTTTTATACATTACAAAATGATCAACTCTATAGCTCCGGTTAACTTCTGTCACTATATGCTTATTACATTATTGAGTATATTCCTGTGGTGTAAATTATACTTCCATGACTCATTTCTTTATAACAGGAAGTTTGTAACTTTTAATCACTTTATCTTTTTTTCCTATCTCCTACTCCCTTCTGGTAGCCAGTTGTTTGTTCAGTGGATTTATGAAAGTGTTTTTTGTTTTGTTTTGTTTGTTATTATGTTTTTAGATTCTACATATAAGTGAAATCATACATTATCTTTCTTTCTCTATCTTATTTCACTTAGCATAAGATCTTCTAGGTCCAAGTTGCTGCAAATAGCAAGATTTCATTCTTTCTTATGGCTGAGTAATATTCCATTGTACATATGTATATCACAATCACATCTTTTCTATCAGTCATCTACTGACAGATGCTTAGGTTGCTTCTATATCTTAGCTATTGTAAATAATGCTGCAATAAACATATGGGCCCACATATCCTTTCAAATTAGTGTCTTTGTTTTCTTTGGCTAAATACCAAGAAGTAGAATTGCTGGATTATATGTTAGCTCTATTTTTAATTTTTTGAGGAATTTCCATATTTTTTTAGTGGCTGCAATAATTTAATATTCCCATCAACAGAACAACAGGGTTCCCTTTTCTCCACACACTCACCAACACTTGTTTCTTGTCTTTTTCTTTTAATGTTTACTTATTTTTGAGATAGTGAGTGTAGCGAGGAAGGGGCAGAGAGAGAGGGAGACAGAAGATTGAAAGCGGGCTCTGCACTGACAGCAGAGGGCCCAGTATAGAACTTGAACTCATGAACTGTGAGGTCACGACTGAACTGAAGTCGAAGACTTAACCAACTGAGCCACCAAGGCACACCAGTTTCTTGTCTTTTTGAAAACAGCCATTCTGACAATTGTGATATCATGTGTCTTTGTAGTTTGATTTTCAGTTCTCTAATGATTAATGGTAATGAGCATTTTTTCACGTGTCTGTTACACATCTGTATGTCTCTGGAAAAATGACTATTCAGATCCATGGCCAGTTTTTAAATCAGTTGTTTGTCTGTTTTGTTATTGAGTTGTAGGAGTTCTTTATATGCCTTGGATATCAACCCCCTATTGGATATACCATTTGCACATATCTTCTCCCATTTAGTAGGCTGCTTTTTCATTTGGTTGATGGTTTGCTTTGCTGTATAAAAGCTTTTAGTTTGATGTAGTCCCAATAGTTTATTTTTACTTTTATTACCCTGGACTGAGGAGACATAGCCAAAAAAATATTGTTAAAACCAATGTCAAAAGCTTACTGCCTATGTTTTCTTCTAAGAGATTTAAGGTTTCAGGTCTTACGTTTAACTCTTTAATCCATTTTGAATTTATTTCTTTTTAATATGGTGTAAGAAAGTGGTCCAGTTTCATGCTTTTGCATATAGCTGTCCCAGTTTCTAGACACCATTTATTGAAGAGACTGTCTTTTCTCCATTATACTCTCTTGTCTCCTTTGTCATAGATTAATTGACCATAAAAGAGGTTATTTCTTGGGTCTCTATTCCATTCTGATCTATGTTTCTGTTTTTCTTCTAGTATCATTCAATTTTGATTATTGTAGCTATGTAGTATAGTTTGAAATCAGGGAGCATGATACCTCCAGCTTTTTTCTTCTTTCTCAAGATTGCCTTCACTATTCAGGGTCTTTTGTGGTTTCATATGAATTTTAAGATTCTTCTAGTTTTGTAACAAATGTTATAGGTATTTTGATAGGAATTGCATTGACTCTGTAGATTGTTGTGTGTAATATGAACATTTTTACAATATTCATACTTCCAGTTTATGAGCTCAGGATATCTTGCCATTTATTTTTGTTGTCTTCAATTACTTTCATCAGTCTCTCATAGTTTTTGGTATAAAAGTCTTTGACTTCCTTGGTTAAATTTATTCTTAAGTATTTTGTCATTTTCAATGCAATTGTAAATAATATTGTTTTCTTAATTTCCCTTTCTGATAGTTCATTAGTGTATAGATACAAAACAGATTTCTGCATAGTGATTTTGTATCCTGCAACTTTAGTTAATTCATTTATTAATTCTAATAATCTTTTGATTAGAGTCTTTAGGGTTTTCTATATATAGTATCATGTCATCTGCAAATAATGACACCTTTACTTCTTTTTTACCAGTTTGAATGTCTTGTACTTCTTTTTCTTGCCTTATTGACATGGGCAAAACTTCTAATAATACATTGAATAGAAGTGATGAGAGTGGGAGTCTTTGTCTTGTTCTTCATCTTTGAGGAAAAGGTTTCAGGTTTTCACCATTGACTCTGATGTTAGCTGAGGGCTTTTTGTATATGGACTTTATTATGTTGAGGTAGGTTCCCTCCATACCAGCTTCACTGAGAGTTTAAACCAAAAATGGATGTTGAATTTTGACAAATGCTTTTTTTGCATCTATTGAAATAACCATATGATTTTTATCCTTCATTTTGCTATGTGCCGTATCATGCTTTTGATATGCGGATGTTAAACAATCCTATTCCTGGAATGTATTCCACTTGGTTATGGTGTATGATCCTTTTAATGTATGGTTGAATTTGGTTTGCTAATACTTCTGTTGAGGATTTTTGCATGTATGTTCATCAGAGATGTTAGCCCATTTTTTTTTTTTTGTAGTATTTTATGTTTTAGTATCAGAGTAATTCTGGCTTCATAAAATGAGTTGGAAGTGTTCCTTCTTCATTTTTTTGGAATAATTTAATAAGTATTCATTATTAAATGTTTGGCAGAACTCACTGGTGAAGTCTTCTGGACCTGGATATTTGTTTGTTAAGTTTTTTGTTTGTTTGTTTTTATTTTTATTTTTATTTATTTTTTTTTTGTTTTTTCTGACTCAATTCCAAGTAATTAGTTTATTCAGTTTTCTGTTTCTTCATGATTCAGTATTGGAAGATTATGTTTCTAAGAATTTATCCATTTATTCTAGGCTGCCTATTTCATGGCAAATAATTTTTATACTATTCTCCTCTAATTCTTTTTCTTTATTTTTTTAAAAAATACTTATTTATTTTTGAGGGATAGAGACAGAGTGTGAGTAGGGAAGGGCAGAAAGAGAGGGAGACACAGAATCCGAAGCAGACTCCAGGCTCTGGGCTGTCAGCACAGAGCCTGATGCATGGCTCTGACTCATGTCTTCCAATTCTTTGTATTTCTATGCTGTCAGTTGTAATTTCTCCTTTTTCATTTCTAATTTTATTCATTTGGGGTTTCTCTTTTTTTCTGATGACTCTGTCTAAAAATCTGTTGATTCTGTTTCTCTTTTCAAAGAACCAGTTCTTAGTTTATTGATCTTTTCTATTTTTTTAGTCTCTTCTTCATATTTATCCACTCTTATCTGTATTGTTTTCATTTTCTACTACCTTCAGGCTTCATTTGTTCTCCTTTCTGTAGTTCCTTTAGATGTAAAATTAAAATGTTTATTTGAGATTTTCTTGTTTCTTGAGGTAAGCTCGAATTGCATTGAAGTCCCTCTTAGAACTGCTTTTGCTGTGTCCGAAAGATTTTACGTTGTATTTCCAATTTCATTTAAAGTGTTTTTTTTATTTTCTCCTTGATTTACTTGTTGAACCTTTCATTGTTTAATAGCATGTTGTTTAGTCTCCTTATGTTTGTGTTTTGTCCAGTTTTCTTCTTCTACTTGATTTCCAGGTTTATACTATTGTGGTTGGAAAAGATGCTTGATATGATTTAAGTCTTTTTAAATTTATTGATACTTGTTTTGTGGCCTAGCTTGTGATCTGTCCTAGAAAATGTTCCTTGTGCATTTGAAGATGATATATATTTTTCTATGTTGGTTGGAATGTCTATGTGTCATTTAAGACTACTGTTTCCTTATTGATTTTCTGTCTGAATAATCTATCTATTGATATAACTGGAGAGTTAAAGTCCCCACTATTATTCTATTACTGCCAAATTACGCCTTTAAGTCTCTGAATATTTTTTGTATATAATTTGGTGCTTCTATGTTGGGAATGTATGTGTATTTCCTTACTTTTGAAGTGAGTCTTTTGTAGGAAGTATATAGATGAGTCTTGTTTTTTGTTTGTTTGTTTGGTTGGTTGGTTGGTTTTCATTTGTTTGCTTTTTAACCCATTCAGCCATCCCATGTCTTTTGATTGTAGAATTTAGTCCATTTACATTTAAGTTAATTATTGATAGGTATACACTTATTGCCATTTTGTTCATTGTTTTTTGGCTGTTTTGTAGCTACTCTCTTTTCCTTTCTTTTCTTTCACTCTTCTCCTGTAGTTTGTTTTCTTCAGTGAAATATTTAGAATCCTTTCCCTTTTTCTTTTGTGTATTTACTATAACTTTGTGTGTGTGTGTGTGTGTGTGTGTGTGTGTGTGTGTGTGTGTGTGTTTGCATGTGGCTACCAGCACTACACACATAACATCTTATGTATATAACAGTCTTTTCCAAGTTAATAGTAGGTTAATATTGAACCCATTTCAAAGCTATATTTTTACCCCCCCATTTTATATCTTTGATGACACACATTACATATTTCTATTTTACATATACCTTAACTAATTATTTCATTTTAATTAATTTTACTTCTGTCTTTTACTCTTTATACTTGCTCTTTAAGTAGTTAATCCACTGTCTTTATTATTTTTTTACCTTTTCTAATGAGTGCTTTACATAATGTGTTTTCTTCTTATTATCTAGTGTCTTTCTTTTTACCTTAGAGAGGTCCTTTTAATACTTCTTGTAAAACCAGTTTAGTGGTCATGAACTCCTTTAGCTGTTGCTTATCTGGAAAATTCTTAATCTCTCTTTTAATTCTGAATAGACTTGCTGGCTAGAGACATTTTGGTATCTTGTATTTTTTTTTTCAGCACTTCAAATACATAATGCCACTCTCATTTGACTTGCATCATTTCTGCTCAAAACTCTGCTGATAGACTTATGGGGTTTCCTTTGTACATAATATATTGCTTTTCCATTATGCTTTTAAGATTTGTTTCTTTTTGGGTTCATCTTATTTGGCACTCTTTGGACATCCTAGACCTGGTAATTTCCTTCTATAAATTAGAGGAGTTTTCAGCCATTGTTTCTCCAAAAACATTCTTCTGGCTTTTTCTCTTTCTCTTCTCTTTTTGGGAGCCTATAATGTAAATGTTATTCAGCTTGATATTGTCTCAGAGGTCCCTAAAGATTTCCTCACTTCTTTTAAGTCTGTTTTTTTGTTTGTTTCTTTAATTTTGCTGCTCTGTCCAGATGTTTTCCATTGTCTCTTACTACTTACTGATTCATGCTTCTATTTCATGTATTCTATTTTTGAACTTCTTCAGTGCATTTTTCCATTCAGTTGTAACTTGTTTGCTACTTCTTAATATTTTCTGTCTCTTTTTGAAACACTTCCTGTGCTCTTTCATTTCTGTCCCAAGATTAATGAACATCTTTTGATCATTACTTTGAACTCTTTATCAATGAAGTTGAAACTCAGGGTGCTTATCTCACCCATTTGGGTCTCTGCTGAGCAAGGAAGACAAGGCTCAAGACATTCATTCATCCTGGTTGTGTCTCAGTCTCTGTGTGGGTTGGACAGGGTTCAGGCACTCATCCAGCTCTGCTGTGATTTAGGTATGTTAGTTATTTTGATCCCGGTAATTATTCCGTGATGTATGTTTTTGTGTGTGTGTATGTGTGTGTATTTGTTTATATATGTAATATCACATTATACACTTCAGATATATACAATTATATTTGTCAATTATTCTTCAGTAAAGTTGAAAAAAATAAACAGTTGTGAATAAAATACCCTAGACTTCACTCACCTTTAAGTTAAAATTAGGATGATATTATAATAGCTGCTACCACTTATCTGCCCAAGCAGGAATGAAAATCCTATTAAATATTCTTTTACTTATTTTAAGGGATATCTCACTTGGGGATATCATCTTTTTAAGATGGCAGTTAAATTAATGGTTTTGTCTCCGATATCATGTAATCACATTTGCTTGGAAATGTTGTTGTGTATACCATGGTTATCATCTCCTAGAGACCTCCATGAACCCACAGGTTGAGAATGTAAGTAGGGGAAGCTAGACCATGACTTTGGTCACCTCCATGAGATAAAATATATAAATAACTTAAACATTTCTTGCTATGTAGTAAGACTAATGTACGTGTTTTAATATTCCCCTTATTTGTCATTCCCTCAGGCTCCCCTCTCCTCTCCACACACCACCCCACCCCACCCCTCCACCCCCGCCTATCTCCATTCTTATTCCCCAAGTCTTAATCTTCTTTTCATAGACTTGCACCCAGTCCCTCTACCTGTTGGGATGAACAATGGTTGTGTTTATGCTTAGAGGTCATCTATTGACCTCTGTTGTGCTTATCTTCCCTATCAAGTTCCCTTGATTGCCTGTGCCCGGAATATCTTATACTCTGGAATACTTGGCTATAAATCTTTATATTTTCTACATTGCAGGATATATTTTTTGTACAAAATACATTTTCAATAATAAATGTGGGTTATTGGTAGCCTCTGAAAAATGTATATTACTAGAAAAGCTTACTATACTCCAGATCACTGGAAATTTAGAAATTGAATCATTAGATTCTTATAACAATTATAATTTAGGATCCATTTACAGACTTAATAAATTACAAATTTAAATCTATTAAGGGATAAATTTAAAATGGAAATAATTCTAATGTAAATGTATGCATTTTAAATAATAAATCTTCACTAAGACTTCATATCCATGTCAAAATCATTAATTAGTGATTTATATATCTATTTATTCCAAATCCTTTAATTAGTGATTTCTGTTAGGAAAATCATCATTATTTTTCACACTTCAAAAGCACACTGTGAAAACTGTTATAATAATTGGCATGTTTATTTAATTTATATGGCTCTTTACCAAATAGCTTTAGCTATAATACTTAAGTAGTCATAAATATTCTTCTGAAAATAGGAGGAAATATTCTTCTGAAAATAGGAGAATTTCTTCTGAAAAATTTTATATAATACTCATGTATAAAGAAGTATGTAGGTGAGCTGTGCTTACCTCTTCACTGTTTCTCCAAAAGGATTAAATATTTTACAGTTCTGTGCCTTTGCAGTGCCTAATACTCTTTTCCCCATCGAATTAGTTTACTACTCTTTAATTCTTAGCTCAAGCAACAATTTTCACTGTGAATTCTCCCTTTGCTTCATACTCAGCATAGACATTTGCTCCTCCCATTCTTGTTTCCGCATTATCCTATAAATTCTTTATTTTTTTCATTCTATAAATTATTTATCATTGTTTATAATTAATAGCTATCAGTCTCCCAGACAGAATATAAACTTATGAGATCAGAAATTTATGTGATCCATACTTCACACCTATCTCATAGTATATATATTCTAAACAAAACTTCATTCAAGGGGTTAGTAGTTTAATATGCTAATACCTTATTAAAGTGGTAACATAATCATAACATTAATAATTTCTAATTATATTTTGAATTTCTTCACACAATAATGCGATAAATGGATAAAGCCAGTTAGAATGTATATTATCAATTTAAAAAATGTAATCTCCTCTATTATCTTTTTAGAAAAAAATGATCAATGTTTTAAAAATTAAATAGGTATGTCTTTTAAATGTTTCCGTATTTATGCTGGATATCCTTCGCAATGAAATATTGTCTACAATACAGAATTAAAATTGTCAAACATACTTAATTTTAGATATATTTTCTTTCCATTTCAAATTTATAGCTCCAAAACAGTGGCCCATCAACATAATATTAATTTTAGATTTTCCCCATATTTCAACTCGAAGTCTAATAGTGTAAAACAATGATGCTATAAAAAGGGACTGCAGAATCATCATTTTTATTTTAATATTATGGGTTAAGTTAAATAACATTTTTCCTCCTAGAGATTTTTAAATTCTCAAATCTTTATTACCGTAAAATAAAGTAAATAATTTTCTACTTTGTATAGAGAGGAGTACATATATATGTGTGCACCATGTGTGGACTTTTAAGTGAGTAATTTCTCTTTTGATTATTTTAATCACCTACTATCCTTGTGAGTCTTTGCATTATTTTTCTATATAATCTTTCTCACTACCTAATTCCTCATTTATACAGGCTATTTTTTCTGCCCTAAAAGCCCATAATGCCTTCATCTAGTTAAATCCTGATCATCTTTTAAGATCCAGTTTGTTTATGTCTTTCATGAGTACATGAACCAAAGATGTCTTTTGTGACACATTGTGAGAATTCTTATTACTTGTATTTGGCACAATATGTATTGATAGTTTATGCATGTCATATCCATTTAACTTGAATACACATACTGTTGTTAAAAAAAAGACAAAAATATTTCTAATGTATACATTAGATTTAAACCATGAATATAATTATATATTTTTATAATAATTGATTTTATGTTAAATGTAAATACAAATACATTTCCATTATGAACTTCTAAATTTAATATTTAAAATTTCAGTATGTATGTAACAAAAGGATAATACAAATATTATTAAATATGGATTTGATTTATAAGTAAATTCAGTTCTAGTTTGATTTTTTTCAAGTCCTGTGCATGTGTCTTGTTACCTAGCTTATGACTTTAGAATTGAAAGTAATATTAAGGATATCTATCAATCCAATAACAAGGTTTTTTTTATCTTTTTCTTACTTAAAATCACATAAACATATCAAATATAATATGAATTGGCAATAATAAGCACTATAATTTTGATATTGGAATAAATGACTTTACACCAATGTATTGAGTCAAGAAAGAAGCAGATCTATATTAACAATGTGTAGCTTTTCCAGGTCATGTTTTGAATATCTATATATATATACCTGTATCTATACCTATCCATATAAATCTATAAAACTTATAGCATATATTTCTGATCAAATGTTTTGTATGCTATATTTTATTTTATATATATATATATATATATATATATATATATATATATATATAATATGTCAATATGTCTTTTAAACATAAGCAAGTTACTTTGACTCCTTCATGAAACGTTGAAGCCTACTAGTTGGCCAATTTTATCATCCCATTGTGCATTTACCATGAGACACTATTTGCTATCTTGCAGTCTTACCATGCACTCTCATAGTTTCTTAACTTTGTTCAAGCTATGTTTTCTGATAGGATCTTCTTCCCATTGCTGTAGAGATGAACTACTTATTCTTACAATCTCATCTGCTCTCTGTATTTCCCAGTTTTCTGCATTCTAAAAACTTCCTTTCATCTAAGTTAAAAAGAAGACATTGTTCCCTTGACTGTGCTCTCAAGATTTTATATACATTTCCACTCTCGAATGTCACATTTTATTTTACGTATTTCTTGAGTGTGTGTCTGTCCTGCCAACAGTTTGTTAAATTCAAGTGTTCAGAGACTCTATTAGGAATAGTGCCCACTCTTCTGCAGATACTCTTCTAAATACTGTGGGTAAACCAGTTAAGACTGCAAAGTCCCTTTTGCTCAGGGAATATACATTCCAGTAAAGGGAACATAAAATGAACAAATAATACATATTCCAGGAAGTAGCAACTTTTGTGTGAAATGGATAAAAATTAAGAAAAGCAGCTAGTAGTGGGGGTGTTGTTTTAGAGTGGTGAAGGTTGAAGCTTGTTGAGGAGGTGATATTGGATCAAGAACGTATTCAAATTCTAAGGGGAAGTATTTTAAATAAACGATCCTAAAATTAATTAAACTAAGCAAGACTGAAAATTTGCCATTGAAGTTGACCAAAAATAGGTCTGTATCTCCAAGATTTAGGAAGCCTGATATACTGCATTTTCATTGCCAGTAGTTCTTATTTTCGAGACATTTTATAATTAAATTGCCACCAGCAAAATAGGTTTTTAAGAAAGTGTGTGCATATGTGTATGTGTGTGTGAACATGTGTGTGTATATGTGCATTGAGAGCCTGAAGGAGGGAGCTCCTGTGTTCATGGGCATGCATGCGTCAGAATAGAAGAGATTTGCGACAAGATTGTGGTGGAGTGGTTCTGCTGAACATGTCCTATTCTTGGCTTACATGAAATTAATATTGCTTATTATTAAATATTAATATTACTTAATAGCTCTAGCATAAAAAACTTTAATATTTTACATTTTAACCACCTAGCACATGGAAATGTTAAATGTATATATTGAACATGAATAGTCTACTGCACATCAACATTTCACGACTTTTGTTTGGTGGTCTTTGGTAAACAATAATTGTGTCAAAGAGAAGGGAAGAATCCTGAGAAGAAATTTAAATTAGGCAGCTATCTAAAACTAATAATCTTTACCGTTATGTTTGTTTGCCACCAAAATTTATATTTGTGTATCCTTTCTCTCCATCCATTGACTGTTTTCACTGTTAGGGTCTATTAGTCTTTAGTCTTAAGTTTAAAATTATATACATTTACCTGAGTTTCTATACAATTAATGTATGTGTGTACATATACATGTATATACAATATAAGTTGTGGCAAGTATTTCTTTTTTTAATGTTTATTTTATTTTTGAGACGGAGAGAGAGACAGAGTGTGAGTGGGGGAGAGGCAGTGAGAGAGGGAGATACAGGATCTGAAGTAGGCTCTAGGCTCTGAGCTGTCCGCACAGAGCCCAATGTGGAGCTTGAACTCACAAACCGCAAGATCATGACCTGAGCCAAAGCACTTAACCTACTGAGCAACCCAGGCGCCCCTGTAGCAAATATTTCTAATCACATTTTATGCAATGATGTATGTTAGACTATATATATATATATATATATATATATATA
>NW_024412376.1:28198639-28210886 GCF_014898765.1 Herpailurus yagouaroundi
ATATATATATATATATAATGATTCAGCTTTGGTGAATGATGACAATCTATTTGCTTCAATAACAAGTGTGGATCATATGTATTGAGAGCAAGATTACTTTAACCAGGTCATATCACTTCTGGGTACTTGAGATTTATTTGTTTCTTTTGTTAATATTTAAGTTTTAAGGTTCATTATGGACTTGATTAAATATGCCAGTAAAACTATTCAGTACATTTGACTTTTCTTAAATCTCATGACACAAGTGGTTTCTTTTTTGTTTGTTTATTTTGCGTTTTTTTTTTTTTTCAGTATGTGATTAACCTAAACACAGTTTGAGTGTTCTTTATTATACACTTTAGGCAATGAAAAACAAATAAAGACAAAAAGACCATTTTCCCACCATGAATTAAAGAAAGTCTGTAGTCTCTCAGAAAGTCTATAGTTTTCTCAGGAAAAACAGTAGCAGCCTAGAGATCCTTTCTTTCTCACTATTGCAAGGGGAAAATGCTGCATTTTACGTACTTGATGTTCCTTACTTCCTTCATGTAGTATAGACATTATTTTTCTGTATATTCAAAAGAAAGACTAAGTATACCTCTTTAAGGGACCAAGTCTATTGAACCTGTACTTGCTTCATTCTTATATCCCTCTTTGTGAAGGAAAGCCTGTGGATGACCAAAAAGCACTTCATTAGTCTCATTAATCTACAATATGCATATGCAAATTGAAAATAAGAGTATCATGGGTATTACTTGAATGAGGTTCATGTATTTTTTTTTAATGCTTAATTATTTTGACAGAGAGAGAGAGAGCACATGCATGCTGGAGCTAGGGAGAGGCAGAGAGAGGGGGAGTCATAGAATTCCAAGTAGTCTCCGTGCTGTTAGTTCAAAGCCCAATGTGTCATGTTTTTTTTTTTTTTTTAAGTGATTTAAGCTTTATATTATGCAGTGAGAGGACAATTCACTGTCTAATGTTTATAACAATGTTGTTATGATGGAAATGATTCACTTAGCATTTAGATGGTGTCTTCTCTTTCTAGAGAGCATGGACTTCTCAGTAAGAAAGAAGGAACCAGGTAAACTATGAAGATATTGTGGCCAAACATTTACTTTTAGTGCCTGATGAAGAGACATCAGTTTTTTATGTTATAGGAATCATGAGATGTTAGTAAATGACATTCTATAAATCCAAATACTAGATAAGAAATATTCTTAATAATATCTTATAGATTGAAGATATGATTCTGCCCTTAAATGGAACTAGTAACCTGTACATTAGTGTTATATGGCCATAGTCTTGTTTGCTTAGATACTTTAGAATCACAACATCTCATTTTCAAAATTATTGTGTACCCCAACTGGACTTAATTTTATACTGGCTTAGCTAGTTCTATTTATTATGTTGTATCTTTTTATATTTAAGATATTATACAATCATGTGTTCTTTCTGAATCCATACTATTACCCAGATTGTCTTTGCCAATCTTTATCATACTGTCTTCAAGGATCTATTTACTCATTTCTACCATTAAGCTGGATTTCATGGAGTCTATTTATATAATTAATATAGCACTTTGGGATTCTTCCAAGAAACAGTGTAGTACAAAGTAAAACACAAATGGTTTGCTATTATTTAATTTTGATATGTTGCCAAAATATATTTCTTATTTTAAGACAAGATCAATTTATCAGAAAGTCTTTTGAAAGAATATTAAAATTGAGTTATGCCAAGGGATTGGCATTCTACCATTGCAGATGAGACTAAGTTTTACTAATGTAAGAATGTTTTTCAAGTGTATCATGAGTCCAGGATAACAAATCTTTCTGATCTTTTAAGAGTTATCACATAATTAAATAATCACATTTTTCTCCTTAATATTTCCCCATTAAAAAATTAACATTTAAAACATGAAGTAATGGCATATGAAATAAAATTCTGGGAAGTATATTGTCAGGTGAATAAAGCAACATTTTAGTCATAGAAACAACTTGGACAGTTACTACTTTGAAAATCCTAAATAATGTTCATTAAGTCTCAACTGAGATGGTTCTAGATCAAGTCTTGCAGTGAATTAAGTAGTTTATCCTTATTTGATTCTTACTTTACAGGTTTATTAGTCTCAGTCCATTAAATTAATTTCTATATTTTTTCTTTAGATACATGCTTCTTAAACATTTCCAGTTTATAGAGTATTTAAGGTTATTTTCTTTGATAATTTATAATATGTACAATTCTGTAAATAGAAAATTAGGTTTTCAGAAACAAATACAATAAGATATAATATCAGTGAGTATTAAGCCTGTTTGACTATAGTCAAAATAAGGCTAATATCAGTATTATGCAAACTTATGATGGCAAAACCCAATTAGGATTTTTACAGTACCAAGCTGTCCTACACACCTAGTCTCACAAAAAGCAGTGCATTTAAAAATCTTCTTTATCTCCTCAAATTACTGACAAATCAGCCTACTTCATCACTCAGCCAACTGCCCTTCTAATGGATAAAGAAAATAAATCCTCACAGATTAAAAATTTTAAATTAATCATATCAAACCTATAAACCTCTTGCATCTATGCCTGCACCTCTCTGTGCCCACCTGTTATATTGGAGAAACTGGTTCTCCTCCTATCTAAACGTCTCCACTCAAGTTCTGAGGCACATTCAATAACCTTATAAAATCAGTCATACCATCTCTCCCTTTTATCATAATCCTTTCCATTTCTACTATGTACCCCCCTCATTTACACATTCTCAATTCTCACTGATATAGATAATATAAAACTAAACATGAAACAAAGAGATGAACAAAAACAAACACAATACCTGCACAGATTTCACTTTACTCTCTAGCCACAAACCACCCGGGTCTTTCTTTCCTTGCAAGTTTCTTCCATTCCATTATACATTGCTTCCTTTGAAGTCAATGGTTACATCTATGTCACTTTTTCTAATGGGCATTGCCTTAGACATAATCATACTTGGTCTGTCAGAAGAAGTCTATACTATTGAAAATTTACCCCTGTATAAGATATTCCCTGAGAGTCCATCATTCCACCTTTTTGTGTTTTTGTTTTTTCCTCCTATAATTTGTCTATTCTTCTATTCTCTTTTGTTGTTTAATTAAACTTTATATTTTTCTTATATTGTTTCCAGTACTCAATTCTAGATCATTCAACTATACTATACGTTCTCCAGATGCAGTACTGATGATTTATACATAGGATGGTGGTTTCTAAATTTATATGTCTTGTTGACATATCTCTTATGAGTTCCAGACATTTTAACCATCTGCCTACTTTGTGTCCTCAGAGTTATATTTAAAGTAAAATAAAAGTCAGCATGTTCAAATATCAAATCCATGAAAAATTCAGGATCTTCATCTCTTAAGAGATAAAGTAGATAAGGATTACTTTGAGCAACTAGAAGAATGGAGAGAGGAGGAAGATGGAGATGAGAAAGATGGCCAAAGAAGTAAGGAAAAATCAGAAGTTCAGTTTTGGACGTGATAAGTGGGCTGTTATTAGACATCCAAGTAGAGATGTCAAAAATACATGTATGAGGCTGAAGTTCAATGCAGAGAATTGGCTAGAGATATAAATTTGAGAGTCGTTAGGAAAAGGATGGTGGTTAAGGCCATAAGAACAGATAACATCACCAAAGAAGTGAGATGTGTATGGGAAAATGTAAGGGTTCAGTATCTCCAAACCTAGTATTTAGAAATTGAGGGGATGAGGAGGAATCAGTAAAGGAGATGCAAAAGGGGTGGTCAGACAAGAGAAAAATTCACAGAGTGAGACAGTATCAGAAATCAAGTGAAGAAGGGATAGAAATCCTTCTCATGACTCAGATCCTTGAAATCACCCTCATCTATTCTATATCTCACACTCCAAATTTATTCTGTCAGGAAATCTTGACAGTTATAACTGATATTTCAACTCCACTGTTATCACACTGTTTTATGCCATTATCACTTCCCATCTGGATTACTGTGATACTCTTCCACCTGGTCCGTCTAATTTTGTCCTTGCCCTGTTTAACTTATTTTAGTAGCCAGAATGATTCTACTTAAATGCAATTAAGATAATGTTACTCCTCTGTGAAGAAACTTCTGATTGTTTTCTCAACTATCTCAGTGTAAGAGCCAAAGATCTAACAAGTGCCCCAGGTGCTAATCTAACTGACCCCTATTAGCTCCCTTATTGTATTTTCTACTAAATTCCCCTTACTCAGTCTAGTTTAGTCACACTGGTCTCCTTGGTAGCTTTGACAATGCCAAGAATTTCTGTACCCCAGGAAATGTACAGTTGTTTTTCTCCCCTAGAATATATTTTCCCCAGATAAATGCTTGGAATAATATCTTCTCATCTCACTCAAAATTTTGTTCAAAAGTCATTTTATCAGTTGATGGGCATTTTGGCTCTTCCATAATTTGGCTATTATTGTTAATGCTGCTATAAGCATGTGTCTCTTCAAATCAGTATTTTGTATCCTTTGGGCAAATATCTGGTAGTGTAATTGCTGTCATAGAGTAGTTCTATCTTTAACTTTTTGAGGAATTGCCATACTGTTTTCCTGAGTGACTCTTGCCATTTATAATGATGTGAATGGAGCTAGAGTTATTATACTAAGCAAAATAAGTCAATCAGAGGAAGGCAATTACCAAATGATTTCACTCATATGTGGAATTTCAGAAAGAAAACAGCTGGACATAGAGGAAAAGAAAAAAAAAAGGAGAGAGGGAGGCAAACTGTAAGAGAATCTTAACCATAGAGAACAAACTGAGGGTTGATGGAAAGGAGGTGGGTATGGGGATGGTTTAAATGAGTGGTGGGCATTAAGGAGGGCACTTACAGGGTGTAAGTGATGAATCACTAAATTCTACTCCCGAAACTAATATTACACTATGTGTTAACTAAAATTTAAATAAAACTTGAAACATAAAAAAGACATTTTATCATTGTAGACCTAGGTAAAATTGCAGTCACTTATTCTAAAACTACCTTCTATGATATATCTTTTTTTCAAAATAGAACTTATTAACATTTAAGCAGTATGTTACTTTAAGGACTTTTTTGTTTGTTTGTTTTATTTGTTTGTTTCATTTTGCTTTGTTTCTGTTTTGTTCATCCTTTGTAGACTTATCACCTAAAGCAGTGTCTGGCACATGAAAGCAATCTATACATATTTATTCAAAGAACGAATGATTCAATGAATGAAAGAATCAATGGAATAAAAGGAGGAGAGAGGACAGAGAGATTATTTTTCATTAACAAATACCTCTTTGGAGAATTTACGCTTGCTTATCTTATATTATGAAAGAATAATGTATTTTTAAATCAAGTAATTAAAATTTAAATTTTAGTTTAAATGAACAACAGATATTCTAAATTAAAAATAAACCTGAAGTAGAAAAAATCAATTAGCAAAAACAGTACAGAATTCAAAAACAAAGCCTGGATAAATTAGGCAAAGAGAAATATCACATAAAGTATTAAAGTCTAATAGAATCATACATTGGATAAGGATATTCCATAAAAATACATTTGTCAATATGCATTTTTGTTCTCAAATCTGACTCTGGGATTAATGCCTGCCTGCCACAAAATAAATTCTTAATATTTTTCATTATTTTCATAAATTTTACCAAAATTTATTGGCATTGATACATTTCTGAAGTATGTGTATCTATATCTATATCTATAACTATATCTATATCTATCTATAATTTTTATTAGAAATTTATTTCAAAATTATTTTTAGTGTGAGGCCCTGAAACTTTTAGACAGAGTAAACTGTGCTTGAATATTAATTGAGAAGTTATAGAGGGCACAATTTCTACTTAAAAACTTGAAAGCAAGCTAATTCTTTTGGGGTTGCCTGGTAACTAATAAGGAGTATGTCAAATTGAAAGACAGGTCTGACTGAAGCAGCCTTTGAATAAATAATAGAATTGTTGTCAACTTTAGCCTTAGAGAAGTGAGGCAGGGACCAATTCTAAGTTAAACTGAAGAAAAGACAGTTGAAATGTCTTTTGTGTTTTTTTACTGAATTGTCCACTGTTTGCCCTTAAACATTTTTCCTCACCACCAATTTGTGATTAATGTGGAGACATTAAAAGAAAATTCTGAAGATATCATTCAATATCTGTTGAAATTAAATGAAAATGCCCTGAGGCATTTGAGAGTCATGATTATTTATTATTCATTACCATTTATTTTTTTATAAATCCATATTAATACAATGTATTAGTTTCTTAAAGAAATATATGGACACTAAGAATGATTACTGCTCTGATAAAAGATTTGACATAAGTGGCTTTTAAGGTGAGAATTGTGTTACAATGACTCTAGGGTATATGTACAACAAAATGCCTGGACAAGTCTTTAGTTACGATGATATGCTGTATCATGCTGTTGATCACATACTCACAGATTTTGACCTATTTCTGTTTTAATTCCAGCAGGAGAAGAGTCAAGAAAGTTCAAGAATCAAAGGTAAGAAATGGCGGTTTTAAGATCATAGTTTCATAAATTCACGTGAGTATAGAAGAAAAAAAAATCATGCAGCTTTGGAAACATAGTTAAAAATGAGGAAACAATAAGAATTCAAAATCTTCAATGTGGTTTTAAGGGCATTGTGAGCCCTGTGGAAATTCTACAAGGTCACTGGGGATCCTCTGTTGAGGTTTCCTTTTTTTTCATACTGTGCTGTTGGGAACTTCAACCTAATTTTCTGTTAGTTCTCTGAATTGTTCTCCTGGAGTTCCTCCATCAGACACTGTCCAGAAGAGCTGGTGTTCTGTTACATCTATGATTCACCAGATAAACTTTACAAAATATGTCTCATGGAAGATCTACTATTAAATCACTGCTATCTTATTTTATTTTCTACGAAAAAAGCAAGAACATATTTATATATTAAAAGTTGGCGGTAGCTTTTAGTATGGTGTGGTCAACTCTAGTTAGACATAGGGAAACTCTTTTCCCCACAATGACACTCTTATGTTTTGATGTTTGTTTACTTGTTGAGATAATCAATTACTCTAGGTAGATTGTAGTTCTTCAGCAAAAGGTTTCCATTCGGTTGTGTATGCAGATCGTAATAATGAATATTACTGATTTTTCCTGGGTTAATTCTTCCAGCCTCTCCATTCAGGTGCTGGTCTTTCTTATTGCACAATTTGGACATCCTCACTCACCAATCCCTTTCCAGTAGGCGTTTAGTCACAAGCCTGACTATGGGCTGAAGTACTGTTTTCCTGTTTCCTTCTACCCGTTTTGCATAGGAAGATAGGTTTGTTTATATTTTACTTTTTCTTGGAGTTCTACAAAACCAAAACTAACATCAAAACCAAAAACCAAAAACAAAACCAAAAACTGTGAAGTTACCAAGTATACATGTACTTCTGAAATGATGAAGGGGAAATTATTTTTCTGAGGGTCTCTAATTTGACAATATCAACCCTGCTTACTAATAAATGCAAATAGAATATTCTCTGCACACTTCCCTGCAAGCAATTGAATTACTCAATTTGTTTTCCGTGTTTGGTCATCTGTGTGTGTCTGCATTCCTGAAGAATATGAAAAGGTATACTTTTTTTTATTTTGCTAGGTATGTTTTATTCAAATGAATTATGGAAGACGGCCCTTCCAGGGATTCCCAAACTATTTGTGTTCTTTTTCAGCAAACTGAAGTATGTCTTGTTATTTTATATGTGAAATTATTACACTTATTTATCCTCAAAGCACTCATATTAACTCAAAGTTTCATACTTTTGTGTTACAAAGGGGAATTTCTATTCCAAGATGTGCTGTATGATGTGCATTTAAATGATATGTGCATTTTAAGCATATTGAGTACACATCTTCCTTCTCGTGAAGGGTCCCAGTGTTTCAAGTTAAACTTAAATCATATTTATAATTCTGTTATAGTTGAAATAAGTTTAGTATAGCTTTCTTCTTGATACCTTATTGTCTTGGGATATATAAATCCTATCATCTGAAGTAGTAGAAATTATATTTTTTCAACTAGTGCCTAGTAACATGTTTTCTTTTATAATGTAATAAAATTTCAAGATGATGTTTGCCACTTATTTAACTGTTATTGGCTGACACATGGTTCAGAACTCTCACATTATGGCTTGTAGGCTACTGAGTTGTAAGTAAACCATTGACATACTGTTTTGTTGGGACCTGTTGCCTAACTCTACTTAGAACTCAATATTTTTCTTGACTATTTATGGGAATCATCTTGAAATGTTTTTTTTTTTTTTACTGGAAATTACAAATGGCATGAAAATGTCTTTAAAGTTTAATATTAAGAAAAAAAGAATTGAATAAAACAAATAGTTTACATATTGATAGATGAGAAAAATTCTAAAAATCAAATATTGTACATATTTTGGTAACTATTGAAATGTGAGTTATGTTCTCTTGACGTTAGTAATCAATTGTAACATTTAATTCCCTAGACTTCCTGACTAATTGGTATACTTATTCATTAGGACATGTTTATTATATAGTCAAGAATATATGCAGGGGAAGTCTTTAACCTTTTAATTTTCTGCATTCTGTACTTATTCTTGCTTATGACAATAATTCCATCCTCATTATACCAGTGACCTGAAATCACATAAATTCACAAAGCAGTCCAGTGAAAATCAATCAGTCTTTCCTCTGTGTACATGGAAATATATATTGAAATGTTTGGAAACTTGCAACTCTAACCCTGATTAATTATTTGATACACATGCTCTTATTCTAATATTATTTTGAAATACCATAGAATCCAATATGTACATATTCTAAAATTATATTTATATGGAATTCAATTGACAAAATGAATTTGGGTTCAATAGTATACCATTGGATTCTCAATTGATTTCCACATTTAGATTGCCTATGTTGTCAAATGAATTGGAGCTTAAGCTCTAGTTAGTACACAATTTTGAGGTTTACAATTATGTAAGATATCCTTTCTTAACGTTCCATTGACAAGGATAGCAGGATCATCGTATTAACAGGTGTAAAAGAATGATCAACTCTTTGGGAAGCCATATTTCACACTGCTCTTCAGTGACATTACAAATACATTAGGATAGGATATATTATGTGTTTAAAATTCATTAAGAATTTGAGGGGTGCCTGGGTGGCTCAGTCAGTTAAATGTCCACTCTTGATTTTGGCCCAGGTCATGATTTCATGGTTGGTGAGACCAAGCCCCACATTGGGCTCTGTGCTGACAGTGCGAAGCTTGCTTTGATTCTCTCTCTCTCCCCTTTCCCCATTTGTGCTGTCTCTGTCTCTCAAAATAAATAAACTTAAAAAAATCGTTAGGAAATTGATAAATATTGTTAGGAAATAATTTTCTTTGAAGAATAGTTCATTACAATACAAGGAGCATAAGTCAGTTGTCCTCTGCCAATATTTCTCAGGGGAGTATTTTAATTTGTGATTTGCTTATTCATTTATATTTAAGAGCCTCTCTCTAGACTTCTCAGTGATAAAACAGTAACTGTTTGTGACAAAAAATTAAATGATCCTTCCTTTACAAAAAGCATAAAACTTCTGTCAACTTAATTGAGCTTTGAATTTTCCAAAACTAATTTAAAATACTTACTACAATCAGAAGAACAATATCACTATGGAAAGTTTACATATGGTTATGCTGTAGTATGTTCCTGAGTATGTGCTTGATCTTCTGTTATTAAAAGTATGTTTTTCCATTCACCAAAAAGATTCAGTTCTTTTTTTTTATTTTTTAATATGAAATTTATTGTCAAATTGGTTTCCATACAACACCCAGTGCTGAGCCCAACAGGTGCCCTCCTCAATACCCATCACCCACCCTTTCCTCCCTCCCACCCCCCATCAACCCTCAGTTTGTTCTCAGTTTTTAAGAGTCTCTTATGGTTTGGCTCCCTCCCTCTCTAACCTCTTTTTTTTTCCTTCCCATCCCCCATGGTCTTCTGTTGAGTTTCTCAGGATCCACATAAGAGTGAAAACATATGGTATTTGTCCTTCTCTGTATGACTTATTTCACTTAGCATAACACTCTCCAGTTCCATCCACGTTGCTACAAAAAGGCCATATTTCCTTCTTTCTCATTGCCATGTATTATTCCACTGTGTATATAAACCACAATTTCTTTATCCATTCATCAGTTGATGGACCTTTAGGCCCTTTCCATAATTTGGCTATTGTTGAAGGTGGTGCTATAAACATTGGGGTACAAGTGCCCCTCTGCACCAGCACTCCTGTATCCCTTGGGTCAATTCCTAGCAGTGCTATTGCTGGGTCATAGGGTAGATCTATTTTTAATTTTTGAGGAACCTCCATACTGTTTTCCAGAGCAGTTGCATTCCCACCAACAGTGCACATCCTCACCAGCATCTATAGTCTCCTGATTTGTTCATTTTAGCCACCCTGACTAACATGAGGTGGTATCTGAGTGCGGTCTGATTTGTATTTCCCTGATGAGGAGCGACGTTGAGCATCTTTTCATGTGCCATCAAAACCCTAGAGGAAAAGCAGGAAAAAAACTCTCTGACCTCAGCCTCAGCAATTTCTTACTTTACACATCTCCAAAGGCAAGGGAATTAAAAGCAAAAATGAACTATTGGGACCTCATGAAGATAAAAAGCTTCTGCACTGCAAAGGAAACAGTCAACAAAACTAAAAGGCAACCAGTGGAATGGGAAAAGATATTTACAAATGACATATCAAACAAAGGGCTAGTATCCAAAATCTATAAAGAACTCACCAAACTCCACACCCAAGAAACAAATAATCCAGTGAAGAAATGGGCAGAAAACATGAATAGACACTTCTCTAAAGAAGACATCCAGATGGCCAACAGGCACATGAAAAGATTCAATTCTTTTACCATGCATTTTTCCTTCCTCTCTTTTCAAGTGGAAACTTTTAGCTCTTCTCATTCAGAAGTGATCAAAATAAAGTATATTCCACTTTCATTGCTAGTTATATGTTAGGGGACACTGAGGACTAAAGTTGGTTCCTTAAGAGTCACTTACATGGCATCTATTTCTTCATTAAAAAAAATTTTAATGTTTATTTATTTTTGAGAGAGAGCGAGACAGAGAATGCTAGTGGGGGAGGAGCAGAGAGCAAGAGGTAGACACAATCTGAAGCAGGCTCCAGGCTCTGAGCTATCAGCACAGAGCCCAATGTGGGGCTCAGACTCAGAGACTGTGAGGTCATGACCCGAGTCTAAGTCAGACACTTAACCAACTGTGCCACCCAGGCGCCCTAAAATCTATCTTTTCTTAAATATCTAATATTTGTCAGAGATTGGATTGAGCTTTTTACAGGTATGATCTCGTTTTAATCCTCAAACACATTACTAGGTAAGATTTAGGATTCCAACATGACAGCACTTGGAGAAAGCACATCTAAAGTAAATAATTCAGAAAACTATTATCATTTTGTTCTATTTTTAAATGGGTCGCATTTTATTTAACCAGTACCAATTATACATTAAACACATTTAGCATGCTGTTATTAGTGATGCTTTTTTACATTTTCATGGATTTGATACATGATTTTTATTATTTATGTATTATTTTTCTTTAATGGTATGGTGTTACAAATATTCCCCTATTGCTAATTTGTATAAATACTGCTCAGGGCTTTGTAACTTTAAGAAAAATTTGATAGTGATACATGTGGCATAGTAATGTTCTAAGGGACAGAGGAAAGAATTGTGCCAGCTTGTTCAATAAATATTTGTGATCTTTGACAAGTGACTTAACCCTCCAGAAGTAGTTCATTTTTTCTAGTTAATATTAACATAACATACTCCATGATATCAATAGTCATTTTATATGTATGGAAATCTAAGGCTTATACTTCTATAAAAATGTTGGACAATGCTATTATTAAAAACACTTATCTCTTGAAACTCCATAAATCTCCATAGGTTCTATATGGCAAGTATTATGTCATAGATATTTGACTATGAGAGAAATGTAAGCTGCACAATTGTTCTCCCTAGATACACACATTTGTACATGTAGTGAACAATAAAGACAGTGTTATGTTAAGACCATACCTAATGAAATTTAAGGTGTGTGTTTGGGGGTGCTTGGGTGGCTCAGTTGGTTAAGTGTCTGACTCTTGGTTTCGGTTCAGGTTTGTGGATTCAAACCCCATATCACACTCCGTGTTGACAGCATAGGGCCTACTTGGGATTCTCTCCCTCTCCCTTTCTCTCTGCCCCTCCCCTGCTTGGGCTTTCTCTCTC